>NC_041062.1:302500-430000 GCF_900634775.1 Gouania willdenowi | reverse complement strand
ATGCGACACTGAGTGACGGTGGGATGCACAGATCAAAACAGTAGAAGAAGAAGGGGGGAGAGACAGTAAAACATCTGTAATTTGCAAATTCACTAATGCTCAAAGGTTGCTCATGGATTAAGATTTTTTTACTATTGTCGACCAGATGGAAGAGGAGACGGAGCGAGGGAATGGGAAGGAGGTGCATGGGCGCTTTGGAGCAGTGCATTTACATCTGCATATTAACTCCATATTTAGTAATCAGATAGAAGAAGAAACAACTGCCTCCAGAATTGCATTTATTCCCTTTATTTTCAGCCGTGCAAGCATTAGTGAACAATCCTTCCTCTTCTTAAGGTGTAAATTGAGAGATTTATGCACACCTGCTATACAACAGTTTACAGCTGCTTAAACCTGTTCATTCAATATTTTCTTTCATTTTCATGTCATTTCATAACAAGTTGTTGAAGATTGACCAGATTTGTGACGTTAATGACCGTCTACATGTGCGTTTTTATTGGTTTTATGTTTGTATGCAAAGTTAAAGGTAAAATTAACTCTTGGACTAGTGGAAATGTACAATAATCTGGATATTATGAAATTAATTCAACTTAGTGATGTACTTTAGTATTGGTTTGAACATTCCTGCCCTGTTATTTTGTTGGTTTGCTTCAGTTCTTGAATCCGTGTGTGCTTTTTTTTTTTTTTTGTCACATTTCCATAATAAATCTCCTTTTGTTCATAAATTTATTGATATATTTGAATGTAGTGTGTGTTTTAAATCTGCAATAATCTTTCACATTTAAATATGCATGTTTTACTGTAAATTGTAGCATGTACAGTAGTGTATTGTGTCTTTATATATAAAATACATCTGAATTCAGAACATTGTCAGTTAGTGGGCCGTCTAAAGATGTGCATGCTTGCCCAGGCATGAAAACTTGCTGAATTACAGAGTATTTATACTTATTTCACATCAATGCCTTTTGTCATTAAAATGTGGTCTGGTTTGCCACTTGGTTTTATGGATCTGTTTAATGATGCACTGTGTAATAGTGTTACAATGTATGGCTGCTGCTGCTGCTGCATAAATAACCAGAGCAACCTTGTCTGTTCAACAGAGCTTTTCCTTTTTCACAGTCGTTCTTATTATGAGGATGAAGCTTTTCAAAATAAAAGGAAAAAGATTAGTTCATGTAATTAAACACAATTTAAAACAATAGCAGAAACTCCATCATCAGTGAAACTAAATTTACATCTTTTAATTTCCTCTTAAGATTAAGATAAAAGGTAAGAAAATATATGACAATATTTACATCCAATATAGATTAATATAATTTTTTTTATTTAATTGTCTGGTCACTTAATTCACTCTCTCACTACTTGGTTAAAATTAATGTATTACAGTATGTACATAAAGATTTAAAATAATTTAAAACCTGTGCAGAAATGTTGGAAATCAACAAGAATCTCAGCGATGAAATAAAATCTGATTCATAAACACCATAAAATATAAATACAGGTTTAACACTGCTACAGTATGTTGTTTTCATTATTTATTATTATACATTATATACTATGTATATTCTGTTTATGTGTGGTATTTTTCTGTTATGTGTAATATCTCATATAGACTCCAGTGTCCCAAACTCAGTTCCTGGAGATCTGCTGTCCTGCATGTTTGACGTCACCCAGACTGTGTGATAACAACCTATAACTGTGCAGGATACTTTATTATTTTTATTTTTTTTGTTATCCTGTATATATAGTCAGGAGAACCACATTCTGATTAATAATCTCTTTTACACGTGTGTTCTGACAGCAGAACAAAAAATATGTTTACACTGTCAAAATAATACTAAAAACAAATAAATAGCACAGAAGAAAAGTACATGAAAAACATTAAAAAATAACAGAATAAGAGATTATGAAAGATAAAACTGTAAAAGCTAAAACAAGGTGAAGGTGTTAAAAAGGGCTTTAAACTGGAAGACCAACTTTGTTAGTTGTGTAAAGCAGTGTTTCTCAAATGGGGGTACGTGTACGCCTTGGGGCACTCGATGCCATTCCAGGGGATACTAGAGAGAGAAAGTGAAAAAATAACAAATGAATGTGAGTGTTGGTCAAAGGAAGAATGCAGTTAAATCATTTTCATTCATAACTTTTTGTTTCTGTAAATCACATTACAAAAGACACAAGTGTAATAAATAAATACATTTGTATAGTTTTTCTTCATGTACGGTTGCTGGTTGAACTCCTGCTTGTTCTGGAGGCAGACACATGTTGCAGCAGTTGTTTCCACTCATATCTTGTGGTTCCTCTGACTGAGTCGCTCTCTCATGGCCCCCTCCCCAGGACTTTGGAAACATCTGTCACAGCGGCTGCCATTTTCCTCTGTGGTCAGAGCGTCAGGTGAAGGTGCTGCGTGCTAGCCTCATGACATGGTACACATGGGTACCTCCACCAACAGTGCTCATTAACAGGCAAATGGAGCAGGAGCCCAAGCAAATTGAGCAGCGTTTTCGCCAGGATCGTCCCCTGCCAGATTGCACGGATAGCCGGAGTGACATCACCAAGTGCCAGACGCCGCCTGCGTCCACCTCCTCTCCAAAAAAATTAACATCCCTAATCATCTGCCAGGCTAAACATTATTCTTCATGATTCAGATCAAGCATGCTCTTCTTCTCCCTGGGCCAAAGGCAGCCATGCTTGGACTGATTGCTCAGTCTTTTGTGCCTTCGTTTGTGAGAATGAAAAATCCATTCAAAGATGATCCTCCATAAGCAGCTCCATGCAGAGCCACATATGAAATGAAAACAGAAAGTAGAAATGATATTGTTTTTGGTGGGCTCAGAGAAATAAACTCACAAACAAGTTTTATAGTTCAAAAATACAGCCTGTGATGGAGCTGCAAACCTACAACTTATCTGGCAAAAGACCACATCAAAAAAACAGCTTATGATGGGAAAAACTCAAATAATAGATGTAATATGGTCCAATAGAACAGGGTCTATACAGACATTTACAGTTTCTGGACTGTTGGAGGGAAAAGATGGAACTCTAGACAAACCAGATTTAAAAATGAGACAGAAAAATACAACAAACCCTCCTATTATCATGAAATATAACATATTTTACCTGTGGGGTCAAATTGACCAGAGGAACATCAATGTGTTGAATTCAATATATGCTTAATCAATGGTACCCATCAAATTAAAGGTCATGAAGTATGAAACAAAAACAAAAAAAATGAAGTATTATTTTTTGAATTATATAAACAATGAATGGGGTCAAATTTTACATTTTAATAACTTAGCCTGCCATTTAAACATATTCCTATATTTTGAGTATGTTTTTAATTTTTGATTACATTTGCTTCCCACAGAATGAAACATTTCATATAAACTCACATTAACATTATTATTCAGAGCCTCACAAATATTAAGTTTTATTTTGACCCTAAAAAACACAAGTAAACCATCAACAAGAGGAGGAAATATCAATTACTAAAGAGGAGGTTTGGTGTAATATTTAATTAGCAGATATTAGAACGGTTGTTTACAGGAATGAAGTGGAACAACAGGCCTGGTGTTAATTAATTTACAGCATAAACTGTAATGTGTTGACGACTGTAGCTGAGGTGCTTTCATGGCAGGTAAACCCATGTCAATGGCTCTGAGGTGTGGATATGGAAGCAAAGCTCGCAGCGATTAGAGAGAGTGTTAACATGATCGCTGATTAATAACGGTAATTAGAGCCATCACAGCTACAGGAGGAGAACACTGACATGTTTACGACACAAGGAAAGACAACAACATTAACCCTTCAGAGGACGAGTGACTGTTTTTGGTCATTTCTGCACACGTTACATCTAACACCAGTCCAGTGACTAGGTGAGCTCAACAACCATGTGGTCTTCACCCAGCCAATCAGCAGACATTGCTCTACATCACAGGTCACATGACTGACATTTGACCAATCAGCAGAGACCTGGGAGGCCTCCAACTTCCTGTTTTCTCTGTAATCAGAAACATGTTCATGTGGATCAACTTCCTTTACATTTATGATTGAAACATCTAAACTAATCATGGTAAGTTGATCAAACTCACATCTTTTATAGTTGACTAGTTGTACCAGGTGAGGAAATATGTTGTGTTTGTGAATAACTTAGTGAAATTACTGCAGGAAAAATGTTTGATCATCATATGCTCTGTTCACCTAAAAATGACTTATTTTGGTTAAACTGTTTTTAGACATGAAACATCTAACAGGTACTTAGCACAATTTATTTATAAAGAAGATCATAAAACTTAGACCATTGTGTTTTAATGTTGCTAAATATTTTTATAACATTTATAAAACAGTGATTCAGACTATTTTAAGAGATTCAAAGTGTTTATTGACATTTGCACAGCAAAGAAACAATTCAACAAACAATTCTTTAAAAAAATCTGAAGCTATAATCAGTAAATATGAACTTTAATTAACTAAGTTTTCAGAAATATTACTGTTATATCATCTAACAACACTCTAAGGTAAATAAATAATTTCAAAATATTGCAATGAGTGCCTAAAAAACACCTCAGCTTGGCTTCTATAAGTGACTTACTAATGCAGATACAGTACCACTCCTCCTGCTCCTGTATTTATAGAATCTGCAGCGTATAGTGAAAAGGAAGTGCTTATCCACACGTCCTGTTGACTTCATCAGTGTGTGGAGGAGAGAAGCATCTCAGGGGGCTTTTCTCTGGACAATGATGTATTTAAGCCCCTACAGAGGTCAGGTGTCCACAGCATCACCTGTAATCAATAGTGTTGGTAAAGCAGACGCTTCACACGCACTTTTTGTGAGATGTATTAGGCAATCATTTTATCCTTACATTTTATTCTTTAAATCAGTGTTTCTCAAAGGTTTTAGGCTCTAGTCCCTTTCTTTTATTTCTGGATCCAAATCCCCCTTTGTCTGACTACAATATTAGAACATTCTAATCAAGATGATTTCTATCATCATTTTGTGTTTTTGATGTAATTTTGAGTATTTTGTTGTTGTTGGTCTGTGCTTTTTATTATTCAGTATATTTTTCTCTCATTTAGTGTCTTTGTTGTCGTTTTGAGTTCCTGGTAATATTTATATGAATAGCATTTTGAACCTAAAATGATGAAATAAAGGATGCAATAAAGAAAATGCCTGTGTGAGAATATTCATAGTATTTGACAATTTTGTTGGCGTTCAACAAAATAAAGCCCAATATTTTCCATTTTTTCAGTTTTGTTTATATTTTTTTTAATATATATCTAAAGACAGTCCAACAGATTATTATTATTATTATTATTATTATTATTATTATTAATAATAATAGTAATCTTCAAGCATCTCCACAGTGAGCTGCGTTCTGTGAACTTCAGCCCTGAAAACAATGAATATTGAGGCTCCAAGTGTCAACGACAAGTGTGTTTTGAAGAATTGTCAGAGTCATTTATGGGGCGCCTCACATCCTTCACAAACAAATGAAAGCCCCAGCGCTTCAAAGTGAGATTGATTTCCTTTTGAGACTTAGATTCTGAATATGAGAAAGGTGCCTCTCTCTCTCTCTCTCTCTCTCTCCATGGAGACTTCAGTCTGCATCCCCCCGTACCCCCTGTACCCCCCGTATCCCATCCTCCATTGGAGTGATGTAGGAACAGGGACCCGGTGGAGTTTTTTAACTTCATCAATATTCACTCATTCACTGTGAATCTCAACTGGATGGATGTGCTCCTTTGTCAACGTGGGAACAGTGTGTGAGAGAGAAATTTAAATTAGTGTAGAACAATTCTCAATTTTTATGGACTTTGGTCACAGCCATATATATCACATAATGATGGAAAACTTTTCAATTTCCCTGTGTGGGTCCTTGGCACTATTCAGCCATTAAATAGGTCAGGGATGAATGTGCATAGTTTACTCTCAATTCCATAAAAGAGATGGAATCCTGCTGTGTTGATAAAACAGCATAGTTGAAAAAGTATAATCAATAAGGAGAAAAAAAAGAATTACTTCAATGAAATTCACCCGAGTTAATATTTCATTGTTTATCTACACAGTGTAAAAAGTGCTTGTATTTTTTCTAAATGTAATAAAGCATAAATCAGCTGCTGATGAAGAGGTTTGAAAGTCAGTGACCCTGTTAAGTGGCCGGATCGTAGCTGGTCACCCTCGCTCTCCATGACCCATGTGAGCATAAGTCACAACATCTGCAAAACTGTTCCTGCTGCGCTGTCAATACATAGTTATCACATGATTAACGTGACAAAATGCCTCCTGTGTATTTAAATCAAACTTCATGCAATAAAAAAGAGACTTTTTATTCACTTTGTTGGTGTGGAACAAATACAGTATATACATACATATATATATATATATATATGTGTGTGTATGTATATATATATATATATATATATATATATGTGTGTATCTATATATATATATATATATATATATATATATATATATACACATATATATATATATATATAGAGAGAGAGAGAGAATGGGAGAAAATACCAGATGTTTAAAAAGCACTGATGGGTCAGGGTCCACCTAATCGCCTTTTTGTCCCAGCCTCAGTTCGTTCCCAAGTTCTCCAGTGGGGCCACTCCTCCAAGCTCTGCTGCCACCCAGGTATCCAACGCACTATGACCTTCAGTAAACAGAGATTTTGGTGGCCCTCTATGGGTTCTGACGTCCGTGAGTTTGTGTCTGCTTGTGATATCTGTGCCCGTAGCAAGTCATCTCACTTGCCTCCTGCCGGTTTGCTGCATCCTCTTCCGGTGCCCTCACGACCCTGGTCTAATATTGCGGTGGACTTTGTTACCGGCCTGCCCCAATCCGAAGGTAATTCAGTTATCCTAACCATTATCGATCGTTTCTCCAAGGGAGTCCATTTTGTCCCCCTTCCCAAACTCCCATCTGCCTTGGAGACGGCTAACTTGTTAGTTCAACATGTTTTTCGTTTACACGGGATCCCTGTGGACATCGTATCGGATCGTGGACCTCAATTCTCTTCACAAGTATGGAGAGCATTCTGTCAGGCCATTGGAGCATCAGCCAGCCTTTCCTCAGGTTTTCATCCACAGTCAAACGGTCAAGCAGAGAGGGCAAACCAATGTCTCGAAACTGCCCTTCGTTGTGTGACAGCCCGCCATCCTACTGCTTGGTCCACTTTTCTTCCTTGGGTTGAATATGCACACAATTCCATGTCAAGTTCTGCTACTGGACTCTCTCCTTTCATGGCTTCTCTTGGTTTCCAGCCGCCTCTGTTTCCTGCACAAGAACGGGAGGTGGCTGTCCCATCTGTTCAGGCCCATCTTCGTCGGTGCCGAGCCGTTTGGAATACCGTCCGTTCTGCCCTCACACGTTCTGCAGCTCGTAGCCAGCAAACTGCCAACCACCGTCGCACGGCAGCACCGGTCTACCAAACGGGACAGAGGGTGTGGCTCTCTTCCCGTGATCTGCCCCTCCAAGTGGACTGCAAGAAACTGGCTCCGAGGTATGTGGGACCATACGAGATTGAGAAGATTGTGAACCCCGTCTCTGTCAAACTTAAATTGCCCGCTGCTCTACGAGTTCATCCTGTGTTCCACGTTTCCTTGATCAAGCCCGTCATGTCCAGTCCTTTGTGCCCTCCGGCCGTCCCCCCGCCTCCCTCCCGGCTCGTTGAGGGTCACCCTGCCTTCACGGTTAGTCGGATCCTGGATGTGCGCCGCCGGGGGCGTGGATTCCAATTTCTTGTTGATTGGGAGGGTTATGGCCCTGAGGAGCGGTCGTGGGTTTCTCGTCGCCTTATCCTGGACCCTGGTCACTGAGGGACTTCTATCGCCGGTTCCCTGACAGGCCTAGTAGGACGCCAGGAGGCGTCCGTTGAGGGGGGGGTCCTGTTATGATTTTGGCCATATGTGCCTGTTTTTTGTCTCCCTCTTGTGGCTCTTTGCCTTTCTTTTAGGCTTGGTCCTGGTGGGGCGTGGACTCCGAGCAGGCACACCTGGTTCCAATTACTCATCACTGCAATACAAAAGCCTCAGACTCACCTCCACTCATGGTTGGATTGTTCCGTCTATGCTGCGGTACTTCTGCTCTAGAGATATCCTGAAGTCTATGCTTTTTGCCAAGTTTTATTTTTGATTCTGGACTTTTATTCCTCTAAAACCCGAGCCTGCTCTGGAGCCACTCCCAGGATCAAGCCAAGCCAAGAGGACACTTTTTGTTAAATAAATTCACGTCGACCCACACTTTGGGTGTTGTTTGTTTATGGGTCCAACATAACAACCCTAACAGAATATATTTATATTGAACTCATTTCATTCAAAAAAAGGTATATTTGTCATAAAAATGTTAATTAGCAGGGGGCACTGACCCCCCCTTGGTGTTGTGTATCCCCAGCTGAGAACAGAGGCTCATGTCCACTTAATGACGGTAATATTAAACACTCACACAATGTTGTTGTGTCTTTGTCTTCATTCATATCAGAATGAAGTTCTCGGAGGCCCACGTTTATCAATCACGGCGGAGCTCCAGCTGTTCACAGGCCTTTGGCCGCGCTTCAACAGCCGGGCTTACAAATTGTGTGTGAATAGCATCGAGCAAAGGCCCCTTCAACCCCCTTTTGTCAGCGTCTCCTGACAAATGCTCCTCATTGCCTCTCCCAGACACATGTCGCCTTCCTACCTTCTGCTCTGTGATGTCAGATGGCCTGCTTTGCATTCTCACATGGCTCACTATGAGCTGTTTATCTGGATTTACCCCACACAGTTCAATTTACAATTATAGTCAGTGTCCAAATGACTTATTATTATTATTACCTTTTTACATAACATTTGAAATGTCCTAATGTCACTCACAACACTACTCAACCTATTTATTTTATTCCTGAATGATTTATTTTACATTTACTTGTAGAAAATCTCATTTGATTCCTTTAAACCAGAGATGGACAACTGTTATCTCAGCATTTAGAATAATGACCAATCTGAGCATTAATACATGCATTTTGTGTGATTTTCATTTATTCTATGTATGTTTGTTGTCTTACTCGTTGTGTATTTCTGTAGTTCTTTCTGCAGTGTAATTTTTCCATAAAATACATGTTTTTTTATTGTGTATTTATGTTGTCATTTTGCTTGTTTGTTAGTACTGTAGGTTTTCAGAGTAAATGTTTGTCATTTTCTGTACTTTTGTATATTTTTCTGAATAATTTTGTGTAGTACTGTTGTCATTTTGTTCATTTTTGTTGTAGTTTTGTGTGTTTTTGGAGTATTTTCTGTGTTTTTATCTGGTCTTTTACAGTATTTTCCTGCAATATTGTATTTTTTGTATTCTTTAATGTATTCTGCTCTTTTGTGTATTTTTTTGTCATTCTGTACATTTACTTTGGGGACCACGTAAAATTAGACACACATTAGACTCGACCTTTGAGCTCTTTGTTGAAGACATTTTCATCTGTTAGGTTAAAATTATAGATATAGTTTGATAGATTTGAATTATTTGTTTTGTTTGCTATTTTTATGCACACCATGTTTATTTTTAAAAGACTGGGAAAGAATGAAAAGGAGAAAACAAGAGTTGTAAATGACAACAATAGCTCAGAGATTATATTTTCATCATCGTTTACATTTTCAAGACTTGGAATGAATGAATAATCATAATTAGGATACAGTTGCTCCAAATGTATGGGATCCTCCATTTTTTCAGAATATCGCTATGAAATGAGTCAAATTTCATAAAGATCGGCCAATTACAAAGTGAAATATTAATTTTAGAATGTTTGCCAATGATTTTTCAAACTGATCCAGAATAACTATATTGATCCAACTATCTTTGGTTACATTTTTGTCAAATCCCGTTAAGTACTTTTGATCCTGCAAACAAATAAAACTAACACTTGTAAAAATATTACTTTTTGTGCTGAGGTAACAACAAAATAAAATTATTGACGCACCAACATTTTTTGTAATAGAAAAAGTGTTTTTTCTTTAAACTGTTCCATTTTTCAAATTTTTCTTTTATTTTCTTCAACCAGTTTGTGACACTTGATGTTCTTTCACTTTATCCTGTTTTGTCTAATTATAGAATTACAATTCTATTATAATTATTGTTATTTTTAATAGTATTGATATTATTATTAATATTCCACCTCTGAGTCTGGATCTGCTGGAGGTTTCTCCTTTTTGACATTTTACTGAACAACTTACTAAACAGACACGTCATCTGCACAGTATTTTAAAGATGATATTAAAAGTTCATCCTGTGACAGGTATGCAGAGATAAATTAGGGAAAAATAAACCAATAATTTTCATAATTCAGAGCTTCCAAACAACTTGAACCCACGTGTTGAATCACTTCACGCTGAAATAGGAAAAGTGAGACTGACAAGTTACAAGTGCCTGAAATGCTGCCAGCAGCACGTACAGTATAGCTGACACTGTTACAGTGACTGATTTAATGCTGATGCTGACAGACAGTAGTTATTACACCACCAAAGAAAGAACGAAAAAGCATTGCACTCTAGTCTCTGAATCTGAAAAGTTTAATGCACAGATGATTGTAAATCAAATGTTTGCATGTGAATTATGATTGACACAGGAATCAACATCCAGGAAGTTATTTACAGATTAAATGTAAGGAAATGAACCAACAGGTTTAAAGCCTTTTCACACTCTAAGAACTCTTGCTGTCACACGTGAGTTCAAAGGTCAAGAGGGATTAACTCTCTTTAGTTGACCACGAGTCTGACAGAGATTTACATTATTTTACCGTTAGAGCGTTGATTCCATCAAAGATTTTTTACGGAAACGTGGTATCGTTCTCCAAGGCAGAAATGTTGAGTTAGCTGCTAAAGTTAATGCTGCTAAAGCTAATGCTGCTAAAGCTAATGCTACTAAAGCTAATGCTGCTAAAGCTAATGCTGCTAAAGCTAATTCTGCTAAAGTTAATACTGCCAAAGCTAATTCTGCTACAGCTAATGCTGCTAGAGTTAATTCTGCTAAAGCTAATTCTGTTAAAGCTAATGCTGCTAAAGCTAATTCTGCTGAAGCTAATGCTGCTAAAGCTAATTCTGCTAAAGCTAATGCTGCTTTTTTCACAAAAAAATCTGTTTTTACTTCAAGATAATTTTCAAAATAAAAACGTTGGCATGACAACATAAAAAGTACACGATGCTCTGTGTGGGAGAAATACTGTTAAACTACTATTAATACCCTTAACTCTATAATACAGAACAATAAAATTTTGATTCTTATCCAACAAAATGAAGCTGTCTGAGGAAAAAAAAATGAAATGTTGAGGCTGTATTTTATATTCAGAGGAAATATTTAAGACAGATGTTGATGAATTAGAGGTCAGACAAGGTCAAACGCTGTTTTACTCTATTTTGTCTCAGTAGTGGAACTGCACTGATACTTTTTCATGATATTTTGTACATCCACAGCAGAAGAGAGATGAAAGAGATACAAATTGATCGTACGGTATCCAAATCAGTCATAGTCATGTTCAGCAGATGGATTAATGGGTTTGATGGTTGAAGCAGAGGGACCGACTGGAGACAGGAGATTGGTTTGAACCCCAGGGAACTGGATGTATCTGTGACGTACGTCCTGGTGGTTTTAAACACTTTATTATTATCAGTAAACAGCCTTTGTGTTCCATATGTAGCACCTGCACACCACTCTATATGAAGCCCTTCTTGAGAATGGAGGGGTGCTAGGGTTCAGTTCAATTTGTAAAGATAGATACCACAAAAGTGTATGATCCCATCAATATACACAACTAATTCACTATATATTCCTAATCAATAACGCTGAGATCCAGAGATGAAATATGTTTAAACAACTTTATATGAACTATATTTTAAGATGGATGAATAACAGTATACAATGACACACACAATGGAATCCAACACATGTCAAATCAACTCTAGCAATGGTGGTGGGCCCACACCACACACACACACACATGCACACTTTCTCCGGTCAGCAACACACCTCACACACACACACCTCACTCTCCTCTCCCTCTTTTTTCCCGCGCTAGTCGCGCTGACGTCTACTTCTGCATTTTTCGATTGCATAATTCACAAGATTATGACAATCAACCATTGGAAATAAACCCAGGATTATAAAAGAAAAAAAAAAAAAACATAATACACATTGGCTTCAATAGTATTATTTCAAATATATATTTTGCACCAATAATGCAAACTGTTAAATAAAATATTATCAAAAACATTTACATCACTAAATAATGACCAACTATAATAGTAAATAAACAATTACTTACTCCAGCCTGGTGCCTGATAAACATTTAATAGATCTTGTAATTATTTTACTCACAGGCTACACATAAATAGATTATTTTATCTCTTATATTGTCTTACCTGGCCAGAAATATGAGCTAATACATGTAAAACATATGTAGATTAATTAATAAAGTTACAAAAGAGATAATTAACAATAAAACATCAAGAGAAATTAAGGGAACTTACTAACAAGCTGTTTAAAAATCTAGAAGAATAAAACTTATGGATATCGTGAGGTTAAAAGTGTTTTTATTACAAAATAAAAGCCTTTTTATGGGGATTATTTCACTTTTTAAACAAAGAGAAGGAAAGAATAAGTTATATTTTTTAAAAAAAAGTAAATTTAGAACAGACGTTAAAAGAAAATACGTTTCTGTTTACAGTGTAATGAGTTCACTGTATATGTTTTAATATTATTTAAATGACAAAACATTTTGCACCTATTGAAACATAAGTTAAGCTGATTAATATTGCTGTTATTGTTTTTATTGTTTTTTTTTATATAAAGCTGTATATATAATCAGTTACTGCTTTAGTTCATCCATTTATGGATGTTAAAATGAATATTTATTCTTAGTATTGTACTGTATATGTTTGAAGACAGCCAAGAAGAAATAAATATTCATCTAAATAAAAAAAGTGACTTTATTCCCCTTTTAAAAATGATTTTTTTAAAAAAAACAAAAAGTTGTACATACATTTATAATTGAAGAACCAAATATTGCTCAATCCCATCCATTTTCTGACACATTACACATCAAGGATTATAGAAAAATGTAAAATTGTTAAAAATCTAATTATACTTTCAGAGTTTCCAGGTTACAACAAAGTGTTTTTCTCTCCTAATCTCCAGATTGCTCTGCTACATTAGACGTTTAGTATTTGTCGATGCATGAAGGGGTGCCATTGTGTAAGCACACATTTATCATTCCAACACTTTCCCAAAGACAGAGGCACTTATTGTTTATCTCCTTAAAGAATCCCAGAATCCCAGGAAATTAATCAACTCCAGCATGTGATACTAAATATTCTCTGTGAGCTTTTGAATGAGGTCAGTGCCTCAATACTTTATCAGGGGAACAAAATAAATCCTATAAGGATTTATTACCAGCCTGGATGCATATCTTATTATGAAATATATTTATTAGTTTAAAGGAAGCTGTGATGTTCGTTGTGCTGCAGGGCAGCGATGACTTTGTAGAGATTTTACAAAACGCAGCTAATTTGGTTAAATATGTGACACTGTACACTCATCATTCTGCTTTTTATTGGCTACAGACGTAAAACACTTTATTCAAGTTTAAAGATTTTAAAGATTTACTCTTATTTTGATATATTTTTTAGGCATTTTTGAAATATAAACTTTTCTTTTGCAGTTGAATTGAAATATTTTCATCTTTGTTTTAAACTGTAATTTGAAACGTAGCTGTTGTTTCAGTCACAAGAGAATAATAACTAAACTAGAAGGTGTTTTTGGGAATGGGAGAGAGACAAAATGGTTTCCACACACACCATTATCAACTCCATTTCTTCTGATGATCAATTAGTTGTTAATGAATAACCTGCTGTGCACGGCCATGATGACCATCCTGTGTTTGTGTTGAACTAAGTAAACGACAGAAGAACAACTTTAAATCTACGTCACAGTAACAATGTGGTCAATTCTGCAGAACGTTCTCTTCCTGATTTGTACAAATCCCGCCCACTGATAGGTGCAACATAATTATGTAAAGAGGTAATATTAGGATTAATAACCAAAATACATCTAAAATGCTGAAAAAAAATCAACAAAGTCTGAAAAATATATATTTTAAATCTAAATAAAGAGCTTTTTTTTTTTTTTATCGCATCCTGAGAATGAAAAGACAGGAAAAATTCTAAAAGATCTAATATTTTTGACCAGAATAATTCCATATTTTTTGCTTATACAATGCTAGTAAATAGCTCCAGATGTTTCTGTATATTTTAGTGTGATAGGTGTTAAAAGTCATACTATTATATTATATCATATCACAGTCAGCCCAGTCTCACATTTCGTGAAACTGTCACAAAAATAACTTGACGTGATTTTTTTTGTGTGTGGCAAAACAGTTTCTTCATATTTTTGCTGCAGGGAATTATTTATTTTGTGCTGCATGACATGATTTATTTATGATTTATAACCCTGAATAAAATGTTCTAATGAGTTGTAACTTCAATCAAAAAATAATATGTTTAAAAGTCATGTTGGCAAAATAAAAACATTGATTTTTATCATGTTTCCCGTTAACACGTCTGTCTATGGTTCAGTTTATATTGTAACTGTTATGACTTGAGTTCCAAATAAGAAATGTAATTACTACAATTTCTATGTAATGTCTTTCTTTTTAAACTTGTCATGCATCATAACTGATATTAAGGCTTTGAAACTAGAGTTACAGTAATGAAATAAATAATAAATAGGTTGTATAGTAATAAATAGATACAGTAGGTATTCTGTTTTTCAGTCTTTTAAGTAAATTAGTGTTAGATTAGTCTTTTTAATGCGTGCAGCAGAATAAAGCTTAGTCACATTCTCCACACATTTGGCTCCTCCCCGTTTCAGATGACAGCATCATAAATAGAATAAATACTTAAAAAGCAACAATATTCTCTAGATTTCACCTGCTAACCCAGCAGACGTTTACACGCCTGTTTCTTCACTAATGCTTGGTTTCGCAGACAAAAGTGTGATCAACATCCGAGGCTGCCTGTCAGCTGAGGAATATATAAAGATAAATGATATTATGTTAAATCTCACTTAATGACAAATTTTTAATTTTCTGAACATGGTCATTTTCTGGCTAGTGAATCAAGTGTAGGAGCTAATTATCAGAGGATCGGAGCAAAAATAACTCCTCATTTTCAGGGATAATGGAAGAGAAATGTTGTAGATTAATGGCACTATTTATCTTTTTTAAATTTCGATCTTTCTCTGGTGATGGCATGTGCTCCCCAAGGAAAATCTTCATAAAATGAAATTGAAGTCGTAAGTTAATAGGTTATTAAAATTTTGGAGTGCGTATCACTTCTCTTTGCAGTACTGTAAATTTAAATTGAAGTTGGTGGAGATCTTTTAATAATGACACAATATAAGAGGAACAAAAGGTCTTTGCTATTGTAATTTTATGGCAGAACAGATGATCATTAAGGAATGTCACATGTTTCCTGGGCTTTGTTCCCACGACTATTTTCCATTTCAGTCTTTTATGGTAACTCAAAGGAAGGTTTTCTGAATCTTCTTCTTCTGCTGCCGTTCACGTCTCATCTGAGGAGGTGAGAAAGGCTCCTGACTAAAGGTTTCATAGAGGGACTTGTGTCTCGGGGGACGTGATGTGGAGCGCTTCAAGGTGGAATAACTATCTTTAGCTGCAAAGGAAGAAGGAAGTGAAGCTAAAACAACCTGAAAAAGAAAGTCTCTCTCAAGGTCATGAGATCAACCTTTTTCCTCTCAGACACGTTTAAATTTCATGTGTTTGGTTGATTTTATTCTATTGAATCATTGCTTGGATGTGATATTGTTAGAATAGATGTTTACTGTGTTTTATTGAATAGTGATATGGGAGTGGATGTACATGAATCTGACAAAATAATACAATTCATAATTTGTTTGTCACTATCTATATCTATATATATCTATATCTAATATGATATACATCAAACATCGCAATATATCGCGATATCAATAACTACAAATTTCACCTTTTACGAGTACAAAATATTATGTACAAAATGCAGTTTATTTAATTTTTTAAACACTTGTGCTAACTAGTAAAAATGTTTATCAAACTGTCAAATTACATTTTTCAAAAAACTTTAACTTTTGCTTCTACAACATTCTGTAAAGTTTTAAGCTAAATACATTGATTAATGAGGTCATTTACGTGCTATACATATATTAATGCAAATGCACAATTACATTTTTATTTTATGTTAAAAAACATTTTTTAAAAAGTTGTTTTTACCTTTTTTTGGATATACAGTATACAATAATTGTACTGTGAAATATTAAGATATATCGTTGAATTAATTTCTTCTTGCACCCTTAATAGTGACTGATAAACAAAAATGTGTTTTAGTCTCTAAAATATCAAAAAAGTTAAATAGAGGTGATAAAATATTTAACATGACAAAGTACAGTACATGACGTATGATCTATTAGTGTGTTTGTTCTTCCCCCAGCATTCATAATTCAGTCTTTTTCTTTGTATGCACTGCAGCCTTAGTAATGTATGTATTTATGGTGATTCTGTGCAGAAAGACAACAATAATAATACAGTAATTATCTTCATTGGAGCTGAAGCTTCTTCAACACTTCAGAACACTCAGTCAATCATCATCTACAGGAGCTTCATAAATACTTACAGTCTGAGAAGCTTTGACATGGAGGTCTTCAGTTGGTTTCATATTAATAATATTTTGTTTCCCCTTTTTCAAAAATGGACACGGTGCATATTTATCATTGCTTGGACATAGGGCGCCGTGTGTGCCGCCCCTAAGGATCACTGTCTCTTTTCCCCCTTTTTCCAATTTCTATTTAGAAATTCTGAGAGCTTAAAACCTTAAAGTATAACGTATAGAAACGCTGATGCAATCCTGACCTGTTTATGCAGTATAAAGTTGATAGGTTGTCAGGCCCCCAGCGAAAAGTCCCAGAAAAAAAGCGAGCTATCCTTTAAATTGCCCGGCTGGTGTTTGCAGATAATAAAAGAAATAAATCAGACATTGTGGCTGAATATTTCATTTGTTATCCATATTCCTCATGGGCAAAAATGATACAGAAATGTAAAAACAGCAATTCCACTCTATACCCCCTCTGGAATTGTAACACTTGAGATGCTGTTTTCATGTCTGAAGACAAAGTGCATGCTTTCCCTCAGTCAGCAACAGATAAATCTAATAGGCAGGGAAAATTACTGGTTGTTATGTGGTGTACCTTTAACCCACTATTTTTATTTCTGTCAATCTCTCAAAATAATGGAGACTTGACAGAAATGTCAGGGGACAGCTTTGCATTTACGGTTCATAGTAAGAAGTGTAAGAGCAGAAAGAGATTATTTATAGATCCAGATACTAATTGTTTGGTGTTTGATGTAAAAGACTAATGGTGAATTATTTAAAGCTATGTACATTAAGTATTTGGCTAAAATATACAATAATGTTTTGTATTTGTGGAGACAATTAGATAATGTTTATAAATACTAATTTCTGGTGGTGAAATATTTAAATTTTTGTAAAATTAGTCACCCACTAAGCACAATATTAAAACATTTGGGGCCAAACATGAGGATGTAAAAATGACAGAGGAAACGTTAATTATTGTGTAAATCCAGATATCTCAAATTCACCAATTTCATGAAAGTCAACAATATTTTGAGAAGGTTGCATTTTTCCTTTATTTATACCACATGAATACTGTCATTTTTAATTTCAAATTGTGGAAAGAACTCTTTAATTTTCTCAAACAATTACACAAAATAATTTTATTTATTTATTTGATTGGTACAGTACATGTTAATGAACAAACATGGAATACATGTAAACACGTCGAATTGTAGCCAAAGGCTAAATTCCATTTGTAATTCTCTAAATTACATAAAAATTGGTAAGAAAATTAAGATTTCTTTAAGTGAATTAATATTGAAAACTATGGCACAATGATGTTCAAATTGTTCTTCACCTAAAACCTGCGGCCCACTTGAGATCAAAGTGGTCCGTATTTGGCCCCTGGGCTAAAATGAGTTTGACACTCATTATTTATCGTACTGTAACGTACTGTACATTGTGTTTGTTGACACCTCAGACCTCCCATAAGCCTTTCCCTCAGCAGTGGCATTTTAATCTTTATTTTGTCCCTGGACTTCTAATCTATGGTCTCATTTCTTTTTCTGCTTATTTCCTACAACTTCTCCACCATCTGCCTCAGCATCTGTTTGAAAAGGAGAAACAGGGGGAACATCTCAGCCCTTTCTCTGCCTTTTAGAACCTCAGCCTCTCTACGTTTCCTTCTTCTACATAATCCTCCTCAAAGCCTTTTTAAAGTCTAATGCTACATGTAAACCCCAAACCTGCTTCCTCTCTTGTTCTAGGAGGCCCCCCAAAGAAGAAAAAGAAGGAGGGTTAGGGTGGGGGGTCATATCCTTTCCATGTCCAACCGCTTAGTCAATAACCACTGTCAACAGGGGTGAACAAAAGATCAGAAAAGTGCAATTGTAATTTCTGGACAATGGCACGGAGCTCTCATAAGGCCAGGCTGAGAAAAGGCCACCGCCTCTCCAGTGCCTCCCCCTCCTCATTTGGGCCTCCTCCTTCTCCTCTTTGAGTCTCACGGACAATGGAGACGCTGCTGCATTTCCAGGGAGAGCCACGGGATCACCTCAGCCCGTCTGTGGATTACAGACATTCTTTGGCAGGGTGGGTGTTGCTGCGGACAGGCTGCTGCACTGCCCACCTCGTCTCCTTTTTTCTATTGTGTTCACATGTTTGACAGACACAGAGCCCATAATAATCTCTTTCCCGCAGGGACCTGCACCATTTGTTTGGCAGACCCTACAAACAGTTTCAATCCCTTCGCTGCTGTAGCCCATCACCGTCATCTAATTAATGCAGCCCCCCCTTTCATCTGCACTTCCTGTTCATTGTCTGATCCTCTCCTAAATCCCAGATTTAAAAGTCACTGCTTTAACTGGTTATCGTAGCATATTTGAGTGGCTAGGGATTAAAAGGTATCTTCTATGTGGATTATAACTCACTTACATATTCATTGTTTTATTTATGTCCTCAAAGACACACTTAAACAAGTCAGAATTTATATTTTTAGCAGAGTAAAGGGATTAACTGGTACATGTGGACCTTCTTTGGGGGAGTTTGGGCATGATTTAATTTTCTGCTTGTGTTTGTCCCGTCAAATTGTTCCTGAAATTAGCATTTTAATGAGGATATCCTATGAGAGAAGGTGATATTCTAAAACAAGTAGGCCTGAGGTGGAGCTGATAAGTGTTAGATAATGATACATTTGGTTGATCACATGTTTATTAGAGCAGTGCAACTTTATGACAAATGACTAAGAAACTATTTTAAAGTGAGGATGATAATCATAAATATCTCAATAACTTTACCAGATGTTACTTTTACACTTAAATAAATTGTCTGCACTGCTGTCAAAGGTCAACACTACACTTTTAAATAAATATTGTTTATTTATGTCATTTATAAATACATGATATATAACTCTGTGACATAGTATTCACATAAAGGAAGATCAAATATTTCAAATACTTTTGATATTTTATTTTATTTTTTACATTACCTCTATACACAATTATTTGTTACACTAATAAGTGGTGTTTGTTCTATTACATAAGTTGGTTATGTTGTTTGAGTGGCTTTGGTTATGATGATTGTATGATTTCTTGGTGATTTACATTATTAAAGATAGAGCATTTAGAAAAACATGAAACAGAGTTGAAAACGAACAATAAATAATGTAAAATGTCCCTATCAGTCATAAGCAATAGAGAAAATGGGAGCTTTTAATTTGAAAAGCTCTGTACAATTTGTTTCATTTTTTTTTTTCTCCTATCAGAAATTACAGCGTTTGGTTTTGTGCGTTGAAATAGTTCATTTATCAGCGTTGACACAAGTATAAGTATTGCACTTTTGTTCTTGTTTAAGCATTTATTAAGGTTTTTTCTTTATTAATCCATTTAGTTTATGCTTTATCGTTTCCATTGCATGAGTCGACTCATATTAAGAAGTGGGCGTCGTCTAATGTACTTCAGTTATACTGCGTCCCCAATAATTTTAATGCAGAAATATCAAGACGATAGGGCTGATTTTTATTTCATTTTTTTAAGATATGATAATATGATGAGATGTAACGAAACATGGTCAAGTTTTTTTTTTTTCTTAAGTTTGGAACCAAAAAAGTTGTGTTTTCACTTACAGTGAAAACCAAGTATTTTTCTTGACTAACTTCTGAAAAAAACTTTTCTGTAACTATTCTGCTGTGAACTTTGTAAGCAGTTTTTTCATGCTGTTAGACTTTTACTGTACTTCCTAAATGTATAGAGTGTGTACTGGGCGTCTGTTAGCGTTAATGACACAGACAGACTACAGTCTCCATATGGAGAGATATACAGCGATCTATTTATGACCTCTCCCTCTGAGAAACACAGATTTGAGCAGCTATAATTGGTTCTCCTCACATGTATTCTCCCCAGTGTGCGCCTCGCTCTCTCCACAGGGAGCACTTTGATGATAACTTGCTGCATTACACGCTAACTTTTCGACAATGGCTACACGCTCTGTCTTTATTGCCCTGACGCCTAATGGCTATCTTGAAGTGCTGCCTCTGGCAATCCGGTCGCAAATAAATAGAAGCTGACACAGTAATTTACTCAAATCTTCTCTACAGTTTTGCCCCGTTCTCCCTCTAGAGATTACCCCGTAACAACAATTATTTCAAATGTCATTGATTCTTGCCTGTAGGGCACAGACAAAATGAACACAAAAATCTTTTCACATCGTAAAAATTTAAATAAATTGGGTTTTGTGGAACAAAGAGTCTCACGAGGTGCACAACAAATGTAACGATTGCCGTGTTGTGTTTATGTCCAGGTTGAGATGTAAAATAAGCTGATTTTTTTTTTTTTACCAAATAACTATTAACCTTTCTCTAATAAGGGCAATGGCTCTCATTTAGAGAGGAGACCCAGTGGAGAACGTATTATTCGCTTCCAGTGGAGTCTTGTCAGCTCAGTGCTTTAAACAAGAAAAGCCCGTTGGCGTTGTGCTGCTGTTAGCGGGAAAAATCCTGAGCTTTGTGGTTAATATTTAGTGTTATGTCACATATACAGACACATTTTAAACACATTCGTCCTCAAAGTTGTGTCTATGTGCTGTGTGTGAGCGTTTGATCAGCTGGGAAATGTTTGTGGCTCATTTCCTTGGTTCATGTTGTTGTGCAGGCCACAGTTCAGTGGAGGGGATCGTAACATGTCACAGTGTCATGCCAGTGTCTCTGCCTGGTTCTACATGACCTCTTTCAGCCTCTGCCATCCCCTCCCAGGACATTGCTTGGCCAGACACACCGGATAATGTCATAAAGATATTTCTGCTCCAACAGGAAATAAAGAATGTGTTCTTCTGTGACCAGCTGGTAGTGAACTGTGCGCTGCAGTGTGAGGTCATGGTTAAAGCAAGAACACTACAAGATAGTAAGTACAGTTGGATGTGCTTATGTATACACATACAATGTACATGAACATTTTTATTCATAACAAAATAAGAAATAGTTCATCAATGAACGTGTTCTTTTTTACTTACAGACTTTGCTGATGTGAATTTACATGAGTCGATGTTTTTGTCTTTTAATTAGAGCTGTGACTTTATCATGCTGATTCATTAATTACAAAAAATATAGGAAAAATAATTAAATAATGCAGTTTAATGCTTTTTTTTTTTTTTTTTTAAAAAAATTTTTACCTCCAAACAGTGCAGAACTTTCTCATTGCACAAGTTCCTGGTAAATCCATAATACTGATGCACACCAAGAGACGGGGGACCCTGAGGAGACGTCGCTGCTGTGTTTTGTTGGCATTAATTTTAGTTTTTCTTAAAAATACCAAATGAAAAACAAAAGCCCAGTTGTGTGAAAATTGTGTAAGGAAGAGTTTGTTGATCACTGGCGCTTTTCTATTCTCCATTAACACCTCAATGCTAAACATGTAGCAGCTAGCACCTCAATATTTTACACTGTGCAGTTTACACTTCTCTGGAATGTTCTGGATATTTTTTATTTTAATACAAAAACACATTTGTTTTAGAAAGTTTACTAAAAATCTATAAAAGCATGAATATATCTTAGTTAAATGTAAGTTAATGCTTTGTGAACAATGTAATCATAATATTCTTTATTGATATTTATTCATATTACACATTATGTTAGTTGAAAATATGAAACACAATTTGTTGTTTTCATTGATTCAATCATAACAACATACATTTAAACAGCAAAACATTGCTTCTCGTGACAAATATTGTTTTGCGTTTCATTTAGATTAAATGAGTCATTAATTACAAAATCTCTTAGATAATTTTTTAAATTGAGTCCCATCAATACTTTTAATGTAAAATCATTTATTGATGCACTTGTAAAAAGTGTGCTATAATAATAAAGTTTTTGTTTTTGATTTGATATGTAAAAAAGCAAATGAATAAATGTAGCCTGGAGCTATAAGGCTAATGGTTATATCATATTTTACTACATATTGTTGCAATAAGGGGTTATTGATCTGTCCTCTCCCAATAAACATACTACACACCTTAAGACAAAACCACGTTTGTTTTTAGGAAACTGTCCCAAACTGCTTTTGATGAAACTTTATGAATTATTTAGTTGTGATCATTGGGCTTCACGACTCGATCACATGATGCGTTCACTACTGACCCAGAATGAATGCTTGATTCTCAGCTTCTGGCCCAGTTTGTTGATTATTTCTCCCCCTCCACATGAACACTTACTCACACAGACAGACACACAAATGAGAATTATACCCATGGGATACAATGAGTCTATCATACTTTAGCTGAACATAGACTGGGAATTAGTTGAGTGGATAATCAATTTGAAAGAGACACTGTATGTGAGATTATAAATCTAACATTAGTCACTCTGCTCATATGTGTGATCTGCTCAGAGAACAGGGATGGAGGGTTGAATACTGATGATTTCATGTTTCAAATCATGAATGAAAAATCAAACATGGATTTCTGAAGTCATTTCTGCAGACTTTAGTAGACACAAACCAAACAGATAAGCACTAAACACTTTTTTAAAGTAAATGACTTCTGAATAATTACTATCCCTAACCTCTGCTCTCAAGGGAGTAATTCACAGAGCCCAGATGGCTTCCAAAATAAGATTTAGGTCCCAAATTGACAAAATTACTCACACGGGGATTATCAATTACCTAAATATCAATTGCAGTGCTATTTAGTTGAATAGGAGGAAAGTACCTCAGAGAAAGTGTCTCTGACAACTAAAGGGACTGCACAGCACTCAGACAGTGATGTTCATTGTTATGGAAATAACATGTCTGGATAATCCTGCTTTTTATCGTTGACATTCAGAACAAGTGTAGATGTGAATGAGGTGTTTTTATTAAAAAAAGAGCTTCTGAAATGAGAAATGAACTCATTTTACACCTTTTTGATCATTTTCTCTGTTTCTCAGTACAGAAAAAAAAATGTTTTTTAATGTTAAATAATAATAAAAATAATTAATAATTTATTTAACAACACAGGGGTTATTTATTATTTTATTATTTTTTGTTTTTTTTAAGTGTACAATGCATTGTATTTCAACCATATTTTTTCTTAATTTATTTTTTTCAATTTCAACACAGTTGCAAAACGCGACTATACAGGAAACATTACGTATTTATCTCACGTCACAGACAGCTGGTAAAGAGTTGACATTAGTCCCGCCCATAACGGAGCCTCATTGGGCAGTTCCCTCCCTCCACTAATGTGATTGGCTGAAAGGTGCTGATTGGTAGATTGAGAGTTTAGTGACAACATGGAGGCGATGTCGTCATGTTTATGGCAGCAGTAAAGCTGTTTTATAAAACTTCTATTGAAAATAAAGCATTTTAATAAAAACTTTACAGCGTGTTTAAAATCACTCATTTTGAGCTGAAAGTGTGGTTAGAATATGAAATAACTAAGTATTAAGTTAATGGGATTACATGTAAACCTATGTTTTCTTTCAGGTTATAAATCATGTGATTTTACATAATTGATGAACAATGATGAATGAACCACACTACTAATAATGGAGGACCCTGGACCACATTTTACAACTTCCTTTGTGAGTAGTTGAATCACTGATAGTAATAATAATAATAATAATAATAATAATAATAATAATAATAATAATAATAATAATAATAATAATAATAATAATAATAATAATAATAACAGATATGCATAAGAAAGGAACAATGTAAATTCTTTATACACAGGAAACAATACACATTATATTTTAGATTCCTAAAAATACACCTGCATTCCTAAAATGTTTTTATTTTTTAATTTTTGACTTCCAGCCTTCATACAGTAATGTGCTTTTAATTATATAATGCAGACAACATACAAACATACATATTTTTAGATTGTGGAGTGAAATAATAAACAGAGGGAATCAATGCACAGTTAAAAAGAACACATGAAATCAAACCTGAGTTATTAAATGATCCTACATTTATGAACCTAAAAATAATGACATTTTGTTGGTGCAGTAAAGGAAATAAATGTTAATCTCTGGTTATTTTGGTGAACTTCAACATTTGATGAGAATTTATTATATTTATATTTATTCACTCGCCTCTCAAAGCTGTGTTTTACTGCTAACGTGAATCCATTACTGTGGTTTAGCATTAGTCTCTACGTAATATGAAAGTTGATGTCAATGTTGTTTTTGGCAAATTCTGGGGAATAAAATAACATTCTATTATAAAGAAAATGTATAATAAATAAAATGCACATTCATAGATTAATTTATTTGTTAAAAAAAAAAAAAAACTTTCCTAAAATATAACTTCTGTACCTTAAATAAACCATTATTGTATTTGTCATGTTTCTTATGTTTAGTTTAATTAAAACATGAATATGTTGCATTAGCTGCTCATAAACCACAGCACAGTCATTATGAACATGTATGTTATGAAAAGTTATGCTTTAAATGTTGAACAAGCTGTGAGTAATTTTCTAGATTAGAAAGATAAGATTAATCAGCTTGTTTTGTGTGAAAATTGTATTCATTCACATAATTCATATTGTCACATTTTGAAGTTTAAATGCATGTAATTAAATAAATAAATCAGGTAATATAAATGAAATGTCCCAGTAGGTGATTGTGACAGTGATTTATAATACATTGATCATCTTCACTTATTTTGACTTGCTAATTAATCAAAATCATTTATTCAGGAGTATAAAAAAAGAGTGATTAGTAAATGGATTGATCCGGTAAAGTGGGCTCAGCAAGAAACAGGATCTTTAGATTTGATCTGGAATTCTAAATAAGTCATTAGCATTATTATTTTGTAAATGTTACACCAAGTCAGAGTTGCTTATGTTTGATTTGTAGATGATTATATTAGTCAGTGAATTAACACACAAATAAATCTCTGGTAAAGTATATGATGAATGCTGCCTTTTTGTTTGACTGTTTCTATATTGTTGTTGTTTTTTAATGACATTATAATAAATCCCTTCAAATCACTTTGTATTAGATCTGACTTATTAATGTCTGAGTGGGTAAAATGAACTGTCAAATAGAGCGATAGAAACAAAGAGCTTTTCAGGCAATAAATGCATTTCACTGATGCTCTCGGGACATGAAGTTGGTTTAGTTTTGGTGCGTTTGTAGCAGGCAGTGACTGAGCACATTAATCTAATGCATCAGCAGCTCCACATTTGTTTTAATGCAAACTGAAGAGAAGAAGAAAAAAAAAGCTTAAAATTCCACTCTAATGATAATAGATGATAATGTTAATGAGTTGTCCAAACATAACAAATGGAATGAATTACTGCCGTAGAACGAAGTCTGTTTCATTAAAATACAATAAAAAGGAAAGATTAGTTTTGTATGGGGGAAATAACTTTTTGCTTGTGTATTATTGATGACAGTATGGAGAACATATCAAGGTTGGTTTGAGCTTCTGGTCAATATTGATAAAATATTGCTGGAGCCATTTGTCTTGGATGCTCACGAGGCATTAGCTGAAATTAAATCAACAATGTTGAACCTTTAAAAGGCGACACGAGTGAACGCTTCCCAAAGTTACACAAGTTTCTTTTTTTTCTTTGTAATCTTTAACTGCTTTTTTATTCCATCTTAAATAACAGTACTTTTTAATATAGTTTCTATCTTTCATCAGCTTTAGATTGTACACTGACTGACTTTTAAAATGACATACACACGGTGAAAAGAGGAAAATTGTGGGTGCAGAGTTCTACTGTTAAATTTAATCATTTCTTAAATATTTTTTATTTTTGTTTTGCCAGGTCAGCGCCCGTAGGAAGAATGTGTTGCTATAGAAAAGTGGGAGGTTCAGTAGCTTTGCATTGGATGGACAAATGAGGTTGTGTTTGAAGGTGTGACATCATCACTGTAGAGGTAGGACTGATGACATCATCACTGAGTCTGTCGACTCAGGAGGTGGGGCGTGGGGGTGGGGCGTCCAAACAGCAGCCATGTTGAAACTCTCAGGACAGGCTGAACATGATCCACAGAGATATTTGAGACACACACACACACACACACACACACACACGCACACACACACACACACACACACACACACACACACACACACACACACACACACACACACACACACACACACACACACACACACACACACACACACACACTCCTTGCTTAAATAGCACATGTACAGCACACATTTTTGTACAGAATGTTGCAAAAAAAAAAATAATCTGATTAAAAAAATGTGTCTGTTTATTACGAGGAGTTCAGACGCTGCAAGATTTTTTCTCTTGTTTTTGTTAAAATGACTGAAAAAAACCTGTAAATAGTTTATAGGACAAGTTTCAGTGACTTGTCCTTTTTATTATTGGTGAAATAGCATCGATCAACTATTGTATATGATGTAAATCATTTGTCTCCATGATGTTAATCCCTAAAGAACATTCTCTGACCTGTGTGTGTGTGTGTGTGTGTGTGTCCTCGGGCAGTCAAACACACACTCAATCACTACAGTAACTCTTCCAGTCAACAGCAGGTCTGTTGTTAAAATCTCACACGTGACAGAGAAATAAGAGGATTTCATCATTTTTCACCTTAAGTAAAACCATCAACTTTTACCCAAACGTGTCTCTTCATCGCTTTCAATTTGTTTCATATCACAAAATGTAATAACCCAGATGGATGAGCTATTTGTGGTTTAAACTGTGGTTGGGGGGCCAGGTCTGGCCCATTGTTTTTTCAGCAACAAATAATTTTATTTTTGTTTGAATAAGTACTGAAATTTTATACCAAAAAAATTAAATAATAATAACTCAAAAAAATGTTTGACTGTACTTGATTCCACAGAGGACATTTCAGATAATTAGAATAAAGTTAATTACAAATTTTATAAGTTGAAATGATTTAAGATTCTTTTAATTACTGAGGTATAACTATTAGGAATGTTTTGCCTAAAATTAGACGGAACCAAATATTTTTGTCTTTAAATATGCTTAAAAAAAAAAATAAAAAAATAAACAAATAAATAAATATGTTTAAATAGTTCTTAAAGCACCAGGACTTAATAACACATTCTATGAAGTAATAAATAAATAAAATTACAGGTGCACTTCAGCATTACACAATAGCGTACATTTTTTAAATGACGGTCCAAAATCATTTAGAATTTTAAATTTATGTTTTCTCTTTAAATGTATTTATTTAATTAATATTATCAATATTATTATAAAAGTTATATAAAATATAAAAGTTAGATATATGCTTATTTCTAATAATTTACAGTCTATGCATTAGGTTACACATTTATCCAATCAGGACACATTTTTTAATGTTTTTTGCTACTGTATAAATTACAAGATTTATTTTAATTTAAATTCAGTATAAAACGTTTTACAATTAAAATGTATCTTTTTGTCATGTTTATTGTTTAAATACAAATATTTACAGTTTACAGCAATATAATATAATCTTCAGATTTTAGAAACACAGTAGGTCTGTTAATGATGATGAATAAAGTGTACCCACTTATTGTCACAGTAGAAAACAATAATACTAAATATTCCTGTTAAACCTTTGATTGGAGCTGAATTAGAGGCGCTTGTGGCTACATTTTGTTTTTCAGTTCAAACTAAACTTGGCAAAAGCAGCAGTTGAGTCGTCACATGGATGGAGTAAACCAGTTACCACAGCACATCTCTAACAGTGATGCACTGGGTTCATGAGCTCATGAGGTGCTAAGCAGCCATTGGCTATAAATATAAGCAGTCGCATCTGAAATGAGCTCAATGATGGAAAAAGAAAGGAGAGACATCACTGGTCACTAAATCATTGTGTAATCACGTCTCTGTGCAGAATCATCCATGCATGGCTGTAGCAACAGAACACTGCAACTGACCCCATCTCGTTTTGCATTAGCCCCCCACCCTATAAAAGTCCCATGCAGCACAAAAGACTTAATGATTCTCTTTGTTTTGTTGTGTGGAACAGAACCAAAGCAAATGAAGACAACAAATCCATCAAACTTAGCAGCTTTGAGCACATCAGCAGTTTCTGCCAGCCCACCCGAGGCCTAAAACGCACATATTGCACGCTGCCCCCCCCAAGCAGCAGGCGGCCCTGGGACGTGCCAGCCCCTCTGTGGACAGAGAGGACTTGATAAATGAGTTGAGCAAACTTTGCTGTCACAGTGAGGGAGGAGAGACCCCCCCACAGTAACTGCATTATTCTGTTCATACACAGTCCTGTGATTGTGTCACACTTTGCACAGGTTAATTGGAAAACAGCAAATATTATCATCCAGAGATTCACCATAGAATGTCCTTTTAAATCCATGACCAAGAGCTGCTTAGTTTTATTACTTATTTATTGGTCAAATTTAAACGTCATTTCAATACAAATATTTCATATAAATCAGTTATTTTGAATACATTTGAATAAAGAGACAAACTTAATGTATGCTAACAGCTAACAGCTCTAATGAAAGCTTTTCTGTTACATTTTAAATATAGTTATAAATATTATCCTGCTTTGTCAATATGTTTTTAATTTTTTTATTGTATTTTGATTGATTTTGACACTCATGTATTGGAGTAAATCCAGGTTGGGGTCAATTAAATTTTTCAGTTAGAATTAATATTAAATTACAACTCAATTATGATTACAGTGACCCGCTTTTTTTCCAATTACAATAATTTTTAAGCTCAGAAAATCAGTTACAATTACATTTTCAATTACTGAAGTTTAATTGCAACTAAACACATTACTGAGCCTGAAATAAAGAACCTAATAAAAGTTAACATCTTGTGTTAGCTTTCTGTTAGCATCTCTAATGCTAACAGGTCCTACACTAAAAACTAATATCTATCATCTAATTTATTTCCTATATTGATTACCTTTTTAGGCTTCCTAATCAATGAAAATATAGGTTTTAATATTGTCAGTATAATTATATTTTTTAAATGATAAAATGTGGGAAAGCTTGATATGAAACATATTTTAATACGTGTAGAACTATAACATGCAGGTTCCACAGTTTTGCATTGAATTAAATTGACATTTTTTATAGAATTTTTCATGGCAATTACAAATACTAAGTAAATTATCTAAACTCAATTACAATTTAATTACGATTACGACAGCAACAGATTTTTTTAAATTACAATTATAATTTCACCATCATTGTAATTAATTATCAGTTACACAATTACAATTATAATTGACCCAGTTTCAGATTAGGAATCTTATGTTTGTATTTATATTCTTACAGATTTCGAACCAATCCAATGTACATTAAACAAAGTGTGACGTGTGGGTTTAAGCTAATGTTGTTGATTCTTTATCTGTGTGCGATAGACGTAAAGGGTCATTATAAGGAAACGGACAACCCTCCTCGTCCTCGTCTGGTTACATGTTAGATGGTCTTATTGATAAGTTAATGAGGCAACAAACACTTCCTGTAAAACCATTCCATAGCCACCCCTTCAAATCATTGATTTACACATTATTCACATTTCACTGTTTACATTGCTGAGATAGTTCAGGTAATTGAACAGTGAACAAAACATACCGTAACTATTCCTTCTACTCATGATCCTCAATTATCCCACGCTGCTGATGTAGGGTTTCTGATGTTGTCAATGTGGGAACAGCAGGGGAACCCCTAATGAGATCCCAAATACTTGTTTCATGTTTGAGCAGTAATGAAAATTACGTCTCCCTTTGGTACAGGCGCACACGAATCATAAGAATCACCAAGACAGCAGATCAAGAGTAAAATGAAGTATGCAAATGTAATCATATTTATCACAGAATGCTTATGGCAGAAAGCTATTAATTTCCCCTCTGCTTCCTGACACTTTAACATATGCATCACCTGCTTTGTGCAAATGATTATTTTTGTTTTCCATCTTCGTTGACAGAGCATTATTTTCTTTTCCATTGCATCTTGTTATTTTTCTAAACTTTCTCTGTCTGAAGAGTGTAATGGCCTTTGATTGAAACTGGAAAAAAAAGAGAAACTAAGTGAAATACATGTGCTGTATTTAATGGAAAAAATAATTGCACGTCAGGTGAAACAAAGCATGACGCATAGTAACCAGGAAGACTGACTGAAAACACGAGTCAGCAAAGAGGTCAGGCTGTTGCAAACACCCGCTCTGCTCACGCCGTCACTACCAGCGTTTGTTCGCTCACTGATTTACATTTAAAGAAAACATTTTTCAGAAATAAGCATCATCTAAATCAGTGCTTCTCCTCCTTCTTTTATTTTTGTATCCACGTCTCCTCCTTTGGTCCGACAACAACATTTTACAGAATTAAAGAGAGATAAAACACATTTTAAAAAACATAATTGTGTAAATAAACAGTATTTATTTATATCTATGTTATGTTAGTTATGGTTTATGGTCATCTCCCTCCTGATATAGGACCAACATTTCAAATCAAGATCATTTCTATCATCATTTTGTGTATTTTGTTGTTGTCAGTTCTTTTTATTATTTAGTGTATTTTTCTTATTGTGTGTTTTTGTTGTTGGTAATATTTAAATGATTCTCTCTCAGTGTGTGTTTGTTTTTGGTGTCTTTTTTTTATGTTTCTCTGTTATTTTTGTGTATTTTGTTGTTGTTGGTCTATTATAATTCAGTATATTTTTCTCTTATTTTGTGTGTTTTTGTTCTCGTTTTGTGATTTAGTATTATTATCATTTTAACTAAAAACAAACATCATAAAACCCGATATTTTAAATGCTTTTATTCGTTAATTCCCCCCCCCCGCTTTCTCTAATACCCCCTGTAGTGCCATTGCGTACCCATTGGGGTACACGTACCCCCATTTGAGAAACCCTGATCTAAATAATTAGCTTACATCAGAAAAGTTCTACTAAATTATTGAATAGTGAAATGAACCAGTTGAATAATTTAGTGATAAATTATAAATAAGTGGGTGTGCCGATACATTTGGACCTACTGTAATAATATTAATAAGGATAGAAAATTCTTCCAATTTTGGGATCATGATAATTTACACTTAAAAGTGCAAATATCTTTGTGCTTTTGTTTCTAGCATGTTCTTTAAAGTACATGTTGCTAGGACAGGTGTACATGATATATGAACATACAAGTAATGGTTTTGAAGATGTTTTGTAAGGTGGTGTTAAAAAGATGCAGTTATATAATATTTATTTCATAAACAAACAGAATACATAATGAATAAATAAGACCATATTTTCTATGAATACAGTTGAGTCTGCAGACATTCATGTTGTATGTCATAATCCAGCTGTTGGTCATTGTACAGTATTGTCTCTGTATATAGTTTAATGGTAATCACTGCATCTCTAACCTTTACAGTATCACTTATAATTAGTACGAGAAGACATGCAAAAAAATACCAGATGGTCACATTATTTGATAGTCTCCCAAAATTACCACCACGGTCCTTTTAATTCTCGTGTGATAGTTTTAATTAAATTGTCAAAACGACAATTTATGCTAAATTGATGCTATGCATGATGCCATTAATACAGTATCAGTGACATTCCTATTAATTACACTGGCTTGTTGATGTCACACACATCTTCATTATTGGCATAAAGATTGAGATAGTCTTAAGTGGTAGATGAATAGAAAGCAGACCTACTGTAAGTGCTGCATACATATTTGTTCATTTTCAGACATAAATAATTTTATCTGTTCTTTGGTGTTTTGGCATTTTTTACACCATTAAAGTAATGTGACAAGCTTTATAGCCTTTATGAGAAATGTAAATGGGATTATGTTTATCATGTTTTGTTGCTGTATAAGATAATATAAGTGTATGAAAATGACAGTAATTGTGCATACAGAGTTCTTCTTACTTCAACATATTAATGGAGGCTTCACTTTTCTTAGTTTTATACCATTAAATACTTTTCACATAGGTCTAATAATAGTTATTCTATAAATTAAATTGTTTAAACACAAAAAGCATCTTCAAAAATCTATAAATAAAGTGTTCACATCTCCCTATAATCAGTGCATTTTCACCAACTTTATGAGCAGAATAAGGAGAATATCTGCCTCTGAAATAGCTTTTGATGAAAAATGTGATCTAAAGTGAAGGTGATTGTCTAGCTGCAGTGTGATGGTGAGGACCAGGTTCAGTCAGGTCTGGATAGTTCATCAGTTTCTCCCTGTGACAGGGTAGTCATCTTCATTCCCTTTGTCCTTACTTTGGAGCAAGAGGTAATATATAAAGCTCTCTACTTGTCCTCCTGGACTGAATAATGTCTCCAGCTTTGGTCTTGTCTTGATACGATGAGTTATATCCTGATTTCCAAGGAGTGGACATTTCATTTTTATTTTTTTTAATAATGTAGACATTTTATTGTGCGGTCATTTGTGATGTGTTGCCAGTAAAACCTTGGTTGGATTTAAGATTAGAACACGTTTTTGTGCATGGAATTAATCACAACTTCTGTTCTTAACTTTGACCATTAGGCACAATTAATTCATATTAATGAGTAAATTACTACTACTTTATCTTATCTATAGTGTCATATTTACTAGAAAATCAGATTATCTGAAGTAAGCCACATGTTTAGTCATATTTTATGAGTGTTTGTCTACAGTGATATCCTTTGTTTTATGATGCCCACTACAGTGGACCCAAAGTCAAACGCAGTATGATGAGGTATTAGCCTCCACCTCCATTTCACTCAGACATGTCAAGGTTAGGTCACTGTGGGATCGTCTCCACAGCCACATATCTTCCCCTTGTAGGGAATGTTCACCTCATCACTGCTCAGATGGGCTGTGCAGCGTTAACGCCCCCTTTAACCTTCTAAATGATCATAACTGTAAGAAAACAAATGCTTCTACTACTGCGGTCACTTCTGGGGTTCAAATTCAGACATTTATTCAATATAACGAGAAGGTGTTTGTTACACACGCCATGTAGTGCTGTGCAATGTGGAGAACATTTTATATCACGATATTGGTAGATTTATATCCTGATAACCATAAACACTTCTGGTCCTAATTAATCCACTTATTTATTGCAATTCAAGTGGTGTAAATCCACCGAATAGCTTGAAATAAAGTTTAAAAAAAAGGTTTGGTTCTCCAAAACTGAAAAATAATGTACATTTCAGAATGATACAAATAGGCCTTTTTCAGTGAACATGAAGTGTGTTAATAATGTAAAGCTGGTGCTACTCATTCCTACAGGTGTTGCTTCCTTCCAACCTTCTCTGTCTGCATTAAAGCAGTGATAGAACACACTGTACTTTGATGAGTTAAAAGTTTAAAGTACATTTTGGTTCATAAATGGATTCAATCATTTCTTTTTCAGCTCAAGTTGTTTATTTGTTCTATGCTTTCATTTCAAAGTGCAATGACACAATAAACTGAATCATTTTCAGTAAAAAACGGGAAAAATTGTGGTGTTCTAAAACTTTTGACCGGTATTGTAGTTAGATTTATATCCTGATATAGTATTTCTTCCCTCTTCATTATATATTTTGCAATATATTTGCAATATTTATGACTTTTGTTACATATACTGTTTGTCTCAGGTTCTTATTTGTACATTTGTATGTGGAGATGCCACCAGAGGGCGCAAAAACTAATAATAATGGCCACTGTTATGGTTTTAAACCGTACCTGTAGTGAATTTTACATTTTTATAGAGGTTTGGTTTGTTTCTATTCATTAAAAGTCCTTCTAGAGCATCAGGAGATAAATTAAAACTAACATTTATGAGACGTGTTTGCATCTATTTTGTTTGGAAGAGTCACTGTAGTGACACAGATTGTAACCAGACTATTTGATGATTCACTCCAGGGACCCAATCTGAAAAAGTCAGCGTTTCACCTCCGCATACCACGGTATCCATTATCTCCATCTGTGTTGTGCTAAAGTAAACACTTAACGCTCATGTCCGAGCACGGCCCAGTGGTTGACAACGGTAACGTAACCTCTGGCTTCAGTAGCTGATGGTGGCTTACACAAGGTGGACCTACTTCAGTCACGTTGACCCTGACCAGCTAGCTTCTGGTGTGAACGCAGCATAACGGCGCTGTAAACTAGTATCTCTGGGTGATGTGAACATGCTACTTCAAAGTAGCAGCGTTGCTATGGATACATTAGCCTGGTTGAAGATATTTTAGAAACAGAATTGGACCAACATCACACACATTAAATTTACAAAATAAACCATAGAGGGTTATATATCGTACAGTATATCCTGAGTATATGATACAGTACATGTTCTAACACTCTTTCTCCTACTTGCTACATGATGGAACCTTTAGTTTCTTTGTTCTGTGGTTGTCCAAGAAGCAAAGAGCAGGGATGGGTTTGTCCCAAGGTGAGGGATGCGTTCCACTTCTTCAATGCTAAATAAACACTCCCAGACCTCTAGCTAGCTACTGGAGTACCATGGCTGTGTCTAAATGATGGAGGACTATTGTTAGCTATCGCCTCTGCATTGTGCTGAGAGGCCAAAGATATGGCTGCTTACATATAGACCCGCCCACTCCTGTATCTGTAGGCCCAAAATAAAAATAGAAAAAAGCTCTGCAGACACTTTCTCAGAGCAACGTCTGATTGAAGAGCGACAGAGAGAAAGTCAGTGTGTGTTTCATCACCTGCAAACCCAATGAGGGAGATCGTCTCCACGTCAACAACTGTACAGCGTATCCCAGCTTTTGCCGCTCCTGCCATCTCCGTCGCACGCTACACTAGCCAACAATGTGTATTTCTGCAGATGATTAAATCAATACCGTTTTGACAAGACTTGTTGGTACATGCCTCTTTATTTTGTGCAATTCCTTCCCTTTCGTCAGGAGGCATTTATCAACCTGCCGGTGCGCTGTCACCTAATGGAGATTGTTCTTTAGTCTACACTTGATCGGACGCATTGATTATAATGCAAGTCGATAGTTTACATCGACACAGGAATAAAAAGCTGTTTTTTTTGTAGCAATGGAAAAAGTGAAGTTTCAATGTAGTTTATTCTCTTTGCAGGATATGTAACTTTTTTTTGTTTTAGTAGATAAACCTTTATTGATTACATGTTGTTTCTTATTTGGCCCACCAGGTTCCAGCCAATGATATATGATAAGGCTTTTACAGACATGTAAAATAGAAGGTGAACTCGTATGTTCTATCTGAGGTTAGTCTGATTGATAAGCTGAGCTTAAGCTCTAAGCGGGTGTTATTATTTATTATCTTCTGGAAAGTTTGTCAAACTTGGGCTATGATTCTCTGCCCTGATTTCCCTCTTGTGGCTCGCCCTCACATGCGCTCCCCACATAATTTATGACTGCCTCTGGTCCTGATGACAGATTATTAAAAGTAGAATTAGTTTTTAGCGCAGGATTTCTCCACCGGGAATTGGGAAGGCAGTGCTCTCTGTGGAAGGTCTCTTACGAGGTCTCCATTACTAATAGAACTTTTTTTTCCTCTGATGGGGGGCAAAGAGACTAATGATTTGAATTTATTGTGGCAGCCGTCACGTGGTCTGAAAGGCATCAGTAGAACAGACAAGAGGTTAACTTCCTCCCTGTGGAGAGGTTTATTGGATTGTTTAGCAGCAGAAGGATAATGTTTTTGTCATAGACTGCAGCATGGCTCAGGGAGGAGAAGGAAAAGAAATGAACAGAGGGGACACGGAGAAAAGCACTCCAGGGATGAACTGAGCAACAACATCATGATCCGAGCACAGTGAGCAAAGAAAGAGCATGTTTCAAATATAGGTGGACAGATGCGATAAAGCACGCGGTTGGAGCTTCTTCTTCTTCTTTTTTACTTTGTGTGTGAAAGACACGTTTCCTTTCAGTGGTGTGCACAAAACAAGCACACGCATCCATCCCGTTTCCCTCACGCAGACAAAAAAGAGAGATGTTAGTTTCTTTCACCTGATGGCCGTTTGGAGCTTGTACTCCCAGCATGCCTCGGTAGTATGGGTACCAGAGGGGAGTCACAGCGCAGCTGAGAGCCTCGGCTTAATCTTATGCATCATTAAGCACTCAGCGGCAAGCCAACGCTGTTCATATACATCATCCACGCTTAATAAACATAATGATGACATAAGATGTAATTCTAGATGAATTTTCATTTTATAGGGAAATGGAGAATTCCTGTAGAAAGGAAAGAAAAAAGTAAATTATCTGGGAAGTACAGAATAAATTATGTTTAGATAAATGTAGGTGTTGGTATCCATGTAGGCATGGAATAAGGCTTTTGGTTATACTACGGCACGTGTGGTTGGATGCAAAGCAGTGTTGTGAGGGCTGGATAAAAATGGGGGGGGTCTTTCTGAAACATTTACAATTTTTTTAATTTCTAATCGCTGGGTGTGATGGACAGGCTGAGACACATCAGAGTGGAGCTCATCCATCATGGGAAGAGGAAACCAGCACGAGGGAGAGGGGGAGATGTAAAATTCAGACAGTGTTACCTTACAGGGGGGGCTGGGGCAGGGAAATAGATTCCAGTTAAAAGGAAAGGATGTGGGCGTGAGAGGGCAGTGGGTACTGCAGGTCTGAGATTGCTTTATGTCTCCCTGCTGGGACTCCAGGGTAGCTCGGCCTGGAAATGAGTTCTGCTTTCAGGGACTGAAGCAGACACTGAATCATCCTGAGAGGAGAACTTCTCTCCAGCTCAAATCAGACACACAGTATAATGGAAAAGTGAATTCATGTATAATCAAACTAAAAAGCACAAAGGTGTTCAAACACAATGGATACAAATCTCAGTCTCTTGAAGAATCTTTAGTTTACCACTATTTTTTTTTAAGCGTACGTCTATAACCACGTGTATAACAGCAACAATGCTCTTATTTTGACGAGTAGTCCTTCCTCTTTATCAACTACTGGTGTCCTAACAGCAGAACGCTCCCTAGGAGAGAGGAGGAACTGTGAATCAAACATGATGATGTCTCATTATGTCGGGGAATTAATTAGCTTCACTGTGTTGAGGTTATGCTTGCCTGCTTTTTTAAAGCATAATGTGAGTTTTAGACCTCAGCAAGTTTGTAGCTAGTGGACCATATATATCTATATATATATCTATCTATATATATATATATATATATATATATATATATATATATGAGCCAGTATGCCAATGGGTGAGCCCAGTCTCTCAGTGCAGGGATCATTACCAGCCCCCCCCCATCCTGTCATATTTCTCTCTTTTGCTTCAAACACTCCACCCCTTCATGATTTTTAACTCCTTTCTAAATAACAAGAGTATCAGAACATATTTTAGAATCAGCATTGTAAGGAAAACAATTGGTACTGTTTATAATTTTTCATATCTCTCAGAGTATCAATTCTTTCTTTCTTTCCCCCTGGGATAAATAAAGTCATTCTGATAACTAGATACTGAAAACATTCACATTTCTTTACAAAGTAAAGCAAACATAAATCGAACAAGTGAACAGTGACACTATCAGAGAAATGGGCTTTTAACTAACATGCGACGTGATGAATGGATTGACCAGAATGTAGACTAATGGAGCCGTGGAACTAATTAGGCTGTGCAGAGCTGTGCTTAAACGTAAATGGATTGAACTAGATGAAACCTAGAAACAGCTCAGAGAAAGATGAGGTCCTTTCCTTTGGGTCAATCAATGGCCAAACAAACACAATCTATTGGCCCCTGGGAGTGTTTATGCTGCTGGAAGCCACGTTGTGTTGTATGCCTTCAGTGAAAACATTATTTGTGCTGCAATGCTTTATTATATATATACTGTATATGATTCCCACGACTATAATACATGACTTTGCAGAAGAGCAGTGATGACTCCTAAACCCTGCAGTTTGGCACTGAGCACATGTTTCCTCTGACTTCAGATCTGTGAATTTAAAAAACAGCTTCAAAGATAATCAATGCGTCTAACTCCAGGTTCCGATTCTTACCTTGTGGTTTTTCCTCCGCTTCATTACAAACTATGACTTTGTAAACAACTGTGGAATGAAACGGGTTGAGTCACAGACAGGAAGAGGAGACTTTGTTTAGCTTTACAGCTGATGAACATCCCAGAATTAATGTATGCAAAAATATGTATAACCCCACCTTGTAAAAGTTGACATTGACTCCGATAATAATCTTTGCTGCTGAGGTAAGAGAAACTTGAACACAGAATTAGAAGTCACTCTGTCACAATTTACATTCTTAATTAGCAGTAATTTCTCTGCACTCATTAAAGAGTGAGTGAGAATATAAATTAGAAATGAAGAGGTTGAGATTAAAGCAGTATATCTGTGTGCATCAAAGTGTTCTATATCAGTATGTCCTCCCCAGCTATGGTTGCCGTTGGTGATTGATACACGTCTTGCTCAGTCACCAGCCATTGGCACCAGGGTGGATGTAAACACTGATTAGATGGAGGAAATGAGGCCCTCACTTTGTCCTCTGTGTCAGGGTGCACTGCAGTGGTTGTCTCTGTTTGTCTAGTACTTTCCACCTGAGTAGATTTCAGAGGACACCGTTAGCTACGCTTTATAGCCATTGTTTGGATAGCAACACAACGGGATGCTCCTTTTGCTCTTTGACTGACATGCCCAGCCATGTGTTCAGCAATTCAACTTCCTGCATACGACAAGTTTAGACAAAAAGTATCACGTGTCAATCATAATGAAGCATTTTGGACATTTATTCTTGATGTGATGGTAAAACATGTGTTTGAAGTAGTTTTTATAACTTTATGTCAGTGTGAAAAAGCTTCTCTTCTGATTTCATAGATGGTCCCATTCTCACAAAACAACCAATACAAGCATGTGTTGTTGCATTTTAATATTTCTACATATATTACACAAAATTGTACATTTTGTTTACCTGTAATGGTTATCAGAAATCTTATAACAGGAAACATCTTCCTTAAGAAACTATGACAGACCATTGGGTTTACACTACAAATCCGTTTCAACTCTTCTATGATACCGTGTAAAGGAAAGAACGGGGAAAAATGAACTGCCAACATTTAATGATAGATATTTGCATTGTGTTACAAATTGTGTCCTTGGCCCTAAACATAAGACATAGATCCATTTATAATGAATTCAGATAAATTGTCTTTTTTTGCATTCCCACTCTAATGGATTCAGGGTGCCAGTCAGTGACCCTGGTGCAATCGACAAAAACCTGTGTAAGTGGAAGATCAGGACTGACATCTATCATTCCTCTCTCTGCACCTTCTAAGACGATAGCGATGCTTAGGTGCAAATGTCTTTCTCTTTCTCTGCACTAAGCGTATGTGTAACTCCTACAAGCCTTTTTTCATGTTGTTGTGACAATGTGAAGAAGAAAAAGAGCAAAAAGACATTAGATTATTTTTTCCATCATTAAGCTGTGTCTGGGAGATGATGTGCTAGCTGTATGTGGTCCAGGGGAAGTATTTATAGCCCTGCTGGAATCTCGCTGTGCTGCGTTGATAGCAGAGATAATGGGAGAGAATGGGACGCAGCGAACTGTTCTAATGACACCAACAAGACAAGAGAACAGCGAGGATAAATAAATGTTAGCCATTTTCTCTCGCACGTCATTTGCATTTTTTCTTGTTAAGGTCACTCACTTATATACTGAGACAATAACAACGGGTAAAAAACACCCAGCTCTCCTCAAATATAACATCTGAAATAACAAAACTAAACTACTTAGTATACAAGTAATTGATTTTATTTCCTAATAGTGTGGCATTCAGTTAAAGATAGCCCCAGCTTTAATTTTTAGTAGCTTTAATTCCTCCATAGCTGCTTGAGTGGGTTTCCTAGTGAAATAGGGGGAATACAAACAGGATTTCACTTCATTACACATGAACAAACTGTACAGAAATTGCACTTACTTATGGAAATGAATGTTAAACACGCAAAGCATTATGTGCTCTGCCTGTGCTGAAAATGCTGAAAACATTAAAGCACAACAGTGCAGACAGTGAAGGGGAGCAATTATTACTAAAGACTGTTTATACTGTATTTAGGTATTGGAACAATAACTTTACATCAGTGTGAGTCATTAGTGTAACCTCTGAGGGTAATGACAGACAAACAGTGTGGTCAGCAGTAGGCGTGCTTTATGGGTAGTGTGTTGTGTTGTGTCCCAGGTTAACAGTGATGCCACCATTTAGAGCTCTGTCTTTTAGCACCCGTCTGCTAATTGAGATGACAAAGGCCATAACAATGACATTGTTGCCCAAACGGCCCCTTGTAGACCCACGTCTGGCTCCAGTCAAGGACGTCCAGTGGCCTGTAAGAGTCTGAGAACCTCAGTGGAGCACAGCTCAGGTGGGCCATAGCCATACATTCTCAGACCGCTTTTAGGAGCCAGCACTCTGCTGTAGTTGCTCTGTTTGTTTTACTTGAGGACACATAAAGCACATCCTTCACTCACAGTGAACAGTAGCACATAAACAGCTCTGTCTGATCAGCCTAAAGGGATATTACATTGTTATTTTACAAATCAGGTTAAATCACCTTATTTGTCATTTATGCTTTTCAGTAAACAGACTTCTGCTTCATTTTAAAACGACATCAATTGACACCCCATAAAACATATATAACGCGTTAACAAGCGATATAAACAAGACCAGCTGTTGAATTATATTCATCTATCCCTAAACCCTGTTCTGGATCAATTAAGGCTCAGTCCCACAGTTTCACATTGAAAACAGGTTGTCTTCTGTTGCCAATCTAATAATAGCAATGCAGATAGCAACTGTTTTGAATAACATAATGGAAAAATAGCCCAGTTAATTTATCTTCTAAGTCCGAGGGAGAGAGAGCCAGATTGAAGCCCGAGGACTCAATCCACCTCAGCATATGCTGCCTTTGTAAGTCTCTGAATGTGGAGTATCTTCAGCCTCGTTCTCATGATATTTATTGAAAAACATTTGACTTTATGAGCTGCATACACAATGAAGTCATATGGATTCTGCTGCTCAGCAGATGAGGCAATAATTCTATATGTAAGCATCACGACAACATGAGAGCTTGTAATGTGGTTTGAATATGATCTGTTTTAAATGTAGTTTATTAGCCCTCGATTATTGCTGGATTACCATCAGCACCATTGATGTACATTGAGAACTACAGTGTTTCTATGGTAATTAAAGTAATGGTATTTTCTGTACTTGTTGTGTTTACACTTCCAATTACTGAAACTAATGTTGAGCTCTTGATTTTTAGACAATCTGTGTAATCTGAAAACTTTTCTTATGTTTTTAATATGTTTAGATTTTTTTGAAATGTTGCTCTGATATAAGCAACAATTCCCTCTCTGTCAGAGAGCTGTTGATGTTCTCTCTCAGGTAGATACCCCGAAATACAAACACCATTTAAATGCATTGGTTGCTTTACCTTTTCTTGCAAGATGGAAAAAACAATACCTCAGAAAGTATATCTCTTTCATATATAGTCGCCACTTAACACAAGTCCATTGGCTTTTACTGAGTGATTCACCTATGGAAGGAAAGGTAGATGTATTCTACTGATTGTCTGACTGCAAGGAAAAATCTATCTCAGCGCATCCTGCGGCTGCTGGGCCTTTATTGACATATCAGATGGGACATTGGAGGAGAAATTGGCCTCATTTGTTTCTCATGTCACCTTAATGGCAGATCTCTTTCAAGGGGCAAAGAATTGACAGGCCCCAAGTCTCAGTGAGCAAACAGCTAAAGCTGGTTTATTGGTTTCCTTTTGCAAACACTGGATCAGCCTCCAAAGTTGGACGAATCCCTCGGAAAATATTAATCAAGTCCTGTGACTGAATGTCTTTAAATGATGAATTATCTGGACGGGGACAGTGTTACTATAGCCCGGGGACATTTATCACAGACGTGAGCTGAGCTGGGACACCAGGAGAGAAACAGCTGGTGACTCAGTGGAAGAGGGTCAATTAGACACTTTGATGCACTGTACGTAGCATCTCAGCAACAAGAAAGGTCAGAATACGAAGAAGACAATCTTAAGAAGAGACTTAGATTGTGGCTATGACAGGAAGCTGTGTTTGTTATCCACTGACGGTAATCGCTGTCAATACTCTCACCAATCATTTCCCACCTAAGCAGTGTTAGCATCAGTTTCACTGTGTCATTTGGAAGTGAACAGGTGTCAAGCATGCACAGGCACCTCACAGATGGCAGCATAATTAGCATTGATTCTGGCAGGCTCTCACAGGCCGTTGTGACGACCAACTAACCTCCCCACCTCTTGATGGGCTACCTCTGGGACAGATCGAAGCTCATTTTACTCCTCAGACGGAGCTCAGTAAAGTAAAGGCTCCTTTGTAACGCACAAGATCTGGGTCAAACTGAACCTGCTGCGTATCCTCGCAGAGCCACAAATGCCACAGTATGATTTTTGTTTGATAATAAAGGAAAGTGATTTGTGGTGAATTGCATATAATAACGTGGCAACTGCAATTATATTGATTTGAAAACATATACAATTTACTTAAAGGAGCATAGGGCAGGATGTATAAATCAGACTCCATAGTGACACCACGGTGGTTAATGTCATCAACTGTCTGTTTATCACAGAACACATCTGATTAGTTACTGTAACTAGAGCAGTGGTTCCCAAACTGTGTGCCGCAGCACACTGGTGTACCGTGAAGCAAGTCCAGGTGGGATTTTGTGACAACCATACTGTTCCAGTGATCTGCCTGATTGCTCCGAGCTTGTATGACCGATGTCCACACCAACCTGTAAACAGAGCTGTGCACAAGGAAGACTGGGCGAGTGCAAGCTCTCCACGTAGGCGTGCTGCGCATGCGCGTTTTTTTTTTCAAAATGTGGAGAGGGTGTTTCTTTTTTAAACATCGTCCACAATACCTTTAACTAAAATATAACCTCATAAATTTATTTATTTAATTGCAATAACAAAACATGCATTGCTGTCTTAAAAAGATTGCACTTGTAGTGTTGACCTTTGACAGCATGTGCAGACAAAGTTAAAAAAAAATAAAAAATATATATATATATATTTACACATATAACATTGTCTATCATATCTATATTACATTTAATCTTGTCGTCTTGTTTACCTTAACGTGCGTTCACACTGAATGCGACTTCAATGACTAAAGTTGCTTAAATCGCTCGTGACGAGTCGCTTGAACATAGTGGCGTCACCACTTCTTCTACCTCAGTGACGTGACGACCGGGGGAGTGACGTAGGAAGACACTCACTGCTGATTGGATGTTGCAACACAGCATCAACATTTTCATTTTTGTGTGATTTCCAATGACTCAGATCATGTGATAGAGTCGCTGGACGAGGTTAAAGCGTCGGTTGAAGGGCGGTCGCTTGACGTTGTGTCATTGACATTGATCTTGAATGTTATCAAGTCATCAGAGTCACATTTGTTGTGAAAACACTTTTAGTTTTTCATATCTTAATCTCATTTCCACCTTCTGATGACTTATTTGAATCTCATATCATTATTTTTTCAGTTTTATCGTATTTATTTGATCTTAACATATCTAATCTTATCCCAACACATCTTATTTGTTTTTCTTTGATCGTATTTAGTTTTCCGTGTATTGCCATGTCTGATTTTAACTCTACTTTTTGAGCTTTACATGCTTCTGTCAGTCATCCAACACTACACACCACATCTTGAAAGAAATCTAATCTGATCTTATTTTTCCACGTCAAACAGCAACATGACACGCTGTTTTACTCCGTAACATTTGGTTATCGCCAGCAGACCGACTGCGTCTGATGCAACGTGTTCCCTTGTTATTATGAACCACTTGTACAAATGTGTCTGTAGAGTTGTAGACATGTTGGTCACCATAACAACACGTGGAAAATTGCTTTTTGCAGCGGGCGTGTGTTTGTTTTCATTGTTGTATTTCAATGTGTGCAATTTCTAACAAAAACATTCAATGAATCTCAGGAAACATTTGCTCTAAGACCTTTTCACAACAACCAGTGTGCTTTGAATATGTAATCCTAAAGTCATATAGAACAGGAACACAGTGCTGCGACCCTTATACACCACACTAATCATAAACTCTGTGTTCCTCAAATCATTTTCCCCTTATTTGAGTTTGCTTCTCTCCACCCAAATACTGTTCTCCATCAGTCGTGAACAGTGTGAACCAATCATGCTGTATACGGCACTGGTCAGGTGTCAGGATTCATTATATTTGGCTGAGATTTGCATAATGCAAGAGGCATCAAATTAAATTTGCATAATTCCTCTGATTACACTTGTTATTAAATGTGAGTGACATTGATGTACAAAATGGCCTGATATAAGGTTAATGGCTGATGTCACCTTCTTGCGCCTTGGTCTTTGCTCAATTATCACGTAGCTTGGTTCACTGTGTCATATTAAGGAGGAGCATACAGTTACAACTCTGCATCTTTGCTTTTACCTTTATGCACACATGTGCTTAAACTGCCATCCTAAACAATGTTTCTGTAATTATGTAAGGAAGATAACATTGAACAGGATGAACTGCCATAACACATTTATGTTAGCCATTATTAACTGATGGCTACATATCATTTGTCAAGAAAGAAGGATTTAATAGAGGTAAGAGAGAGTGAGAAATAATGGTCATTCGAATGTACTTTACAGGCATCAGCCATGGCCTCTGTTTCATTTTGTCATTGGAGAGAGCATAAAATCATATTATGTAGTTTCATAACAATACAAACAGCCTGCAGGCTACAAAATAGGAAGAAGGCCAAACTGTGTATGTGTGCCAGGGCTGACAGAGACGGAAAGGATTCAATCTTTTTTTCATTTCATCCTGATAGCCCTGCCTTTTATTACCGAGGGACAGGAATGCTTCCCGAGGTAAAAAGGAGTGCACATTCCCAAGATAAAGTTGGAGGTTTACAGCTATTTCCAGCCGTAATGTATTATTCCGTTAAAGCAATGATCAGGTAGTGTTGGATGAATGGGAGATGTTCAGCACCATTACTGCCTGGCACATCAGTGAGGCATTATTACATTATCGCTGCTCTTTAGTAGGAGATTGGGTGTGTGACCGGGTTCTGAATACACTCATCCCGCTCTCCACAGCGTAAATTGCAGATTGGCTCATTGACTTCAATGATAAAATGTAAAAATTGCCAGTAAAGAGAACATAGACTCAGGTTCCTCCTTAGCTGTTTGTCAACGGCAGATGTGACTCAGTTGGTGCAGAGCATGTTAAAGAGAAGTCAATGTCATTTATGGCTGAAGCTGCTAAAGCAATATCTCATCCTGTCTCAGGTGTATCACACACTGCCTTTGTCTCATTCAAATTTACTCCAGTGGTAGATTTTAATCCTGAAACACTCACAGCTACCGTACATTTACAATTAAAACAAGAAAGCTATTTAAACAACATTCATTCATTCATTCATATAAATGCCCGTTTTAACATCGTCAGAATAGCTTTGCTTGATACTTAAGATCTAATTAATCTAATTAAATATTGCTTTGTTAACCCACTTCTTTGACTATCAAGTGTTTAATATTCACATTAAAAAGCATTATTATTCTGCTTATTAGGTTTGGGCAGGTTCTTCTCCAAATGGATACTGCTAATGTTATTTCACACGACACTTCAGAAGAACATTAATCCATGATAATTACCCTAGAAGGAAGCAAATAAAGACAAACTAATGTCGGTGTTGATCATCAATTTCCAACATTTGACTCAAATGCCCTACATTTTTATACAGGAAACGTCCAGTTTGCTTCTGCTTCTGCTTGGAATGCCTTTTTAAGTGTATATTATCCTGTCCTTGACTTGTGAAGCACGAGGAGAAATCATTAAAGCAAATTAGACTATTAACATCCTAAAGAGCATTTATCTTGTGGATCAATAGGCTCTCATCTTCTTTAGAGGGCCCTTTGGTGTCCTAAAGTCATTATGAGCCAGATTATGAGGATAGTCAATTCATTACATGCAGATAGGCCAATAAATATTGACAGCTGAATTTTTGGGGAATTCTAAAATTATTTTTTTTAAATAGTGTCAGTGAAGTGTTTTGCATAAAACAAAACAACTGATTTTAATTGTTGAATTCATTAACGTTGTTGCTGAATCACAGGAGATTTCAACTATAAACTGATTTTCTCCTGGCATTTCTGCTCCTGTTGTAGATCAACCAACACTTCACCATATGATTTTTAATGCTTTGCTGACTTTGTGTGAAGTTGCCATACACTGGGAACGGATTGCGTCTGCAGTCTACCGTCACTAGATATGGGATGCTCCAATCAACACACAAGATGTTCACATTTATAATTGCATCATTTTGCCGCATTCTGCATGTGACGTCATGTTTGTGCACAATCTCGGATGTGTCAACAAGACAAATTGGCTCACGCGTGTTTTCTTTAAATTGTTTTGTTTTCTCCTGGATGCTAAATGTGCTTTTCAAAAAATGGGGGAAAGGAATATTCACCCATAATGTGGCCAAGAGGTTAACCTACGCAAATGAACAGAGCAGCCGTCAATGACATGATGTCGATTTGATGAACATGATGTGATACCATTATCTCCCCCAGAGTCTCAGTTTGTGTGTTGACCATGAAAGGTATTGTTCAAAACCCATAAATCTCACACTCTTACATTGTGCCTATAATAGCGCTAAATGGGATTAAAATGACTTTCCCCTTCCATTCAGTTGTTATGCTAAAAACTGTAACCTTAGAGTGACCGCTGGCATGCATAATGTTCTGCAGCGTTTGTTGTGCGCTGAAAAGACAAGCGGGAGATCCTTCTGTTCCCCATATGGCCCCATTGTCCCCTCCTCCAGAGCATGCTCCTGGCCCTGCTGTGCTGGTTGAGAACAAACTGTTGGACTCACGGAGAGGCCCGTGGACACAGAAGTGTGTGTGTGTGTGTGTGTGTGTGTTGGTGGGGATGGGGGGTCCCCGCGTGCACGTGGCCAGTTAATTTCCTTCTCGAGCAACAAAAAGCCAGCTGAAGGCACGGCAACTTTCCCTGAGCAGTAGAGGGTTATGGAATATTGTCATAGCTTGTAGTTTTCCATTTTACAATTTCTTCAATTTTGTTTCAGGTTTTACCACTTTTCATTTTACACTTTTTGTTTCTGTTTCACCATCTATTAGATGACTTTACTGGCTATTGAACTTCTGAAAATCCTACCAAACATTCTAAATAGGGTTAATAAATTCAACTACTGTTAATTATTTTATATTCTTCAGATGATTTATAAAAATTTATGCTGAAATCACACGAGATTAGTAGTAAGATTAGTCAATGCTACATCTTATCCTCCTGTTTGATTGAAAAATACCATAAAAATATGAGACATGTTCTCAGTGTGACCAGGTAACAGGAACCCCAGTTAAACCAGTGCATCATCTGTCTTTGAATGCAACCATTACATGTACAGTATGTGAGGCATTTCTGTGTCATGTTGGGCCTTTTTTTTTTTTTTTTTTTTTTAATAAAATACAGAGAGAGAAAAATATCGGATTGGATACATTTTTCTGTTTTTGAATGTGAATTAATTTTTTTTCTGTTGTTTTTTAGCAATCAAGGAATTAATAATAATAATAATAATAATAATAATAATAATAATAATAATAATAATAATAATGCATCATTTTTATATAGCACTTTTTGGGCTTTAGGTTCTATGCTTGTAAGCAGGAAACAGAAGTATATGAAAGTGTTTTGATAATGATTTATATTTTGTCAATCATGCTTCATAATTTCCACTGTGTTTTTGTTTTTAACGTTTCACTCACTACAATTCCTGTCGTAAAACTTCAAATCAAACTTTGGAAATTCATTGTGTCACGCAATTAAGGAGCTGTTGTATTCTGGAGCTGATGTGAAAAATAAACAGTGCAGCGTCAACCGTTCCTCCATTTAGATTAATTTTGCACATCGTTTTTGATTTGTGTATTAAGACACACTCCATCAACAAATAATTACTGCAACCTCCATCTACAAATAATTGTAAATATTTTAATTTATTGATTCATTAGCTATTGGCACTGCAGTAGAGCGTGATGCTGATGGACAGTTGGAACATCGTTTAAATAATCAGTCAGAAAGTTGCTGAGCGGTCAAAACACAAGCTGAAAAAGCCACTAATTATAGCATTGTCATGTTTAGCTGTATTTTCAACCTTTTTGTTTCCAAAAAGGATTTTTATTATGTATTTATTCATTTATTGCCATACTTTTTTTGGTTTTAATAATTAAAAAAGAAAGAATAATTGACACTGTTTTCTAGCCCAAATGATCTTTATTTTATCTTTAATCATCTTAATTTGAGCCCCTTTAGTTGACTTTTGTTGTAGTTGGTGCTATATGAATAAAGTTGAATGGAATTAGTCACATTTACAGAACTCCATGTTTTGGGAATCGTGGGGTCACCTGTTCAATGAATATCAAGGTCTGTCTTATTCTAACTTGTCAAAGATAAATAACAAAGTGTGTGTGTATGAAATGCTTGGTTGTATCATTTTGTGGAGGACAAGGGGCATTTTCAGCTTGGCTGCCCGTACACTAGACTTTACGCTGGCCCTGAAAAAGCTGTTTGTTTGACCCTAAGGAGTGAGAATTGACAAAGCAAGCCGGGAGCATTTGTTTCATCTGCTAAACCATAGATTGAAAATGATTTCCCAATGCCTGGTTTGAAATCTCAGTGAAGGGGGTCATCAATTATTTCCAGATACTTGACACACTATTGTACCTATTTTACTGAGCACTGCTTTCTGGTTGGCGACATATATCTCTTTTATCAGACCATTATTGATGGTAAATGGAGACACAGTAAACACACTTGTGTGGGTTTGTTTTCCACTTTTTCTTTGTTGCTTTGTTACAGCTTCACAACATGACTGAGCTTCATAATGCAGAGAATCAGCCAAGATTGTAAAAGCATTAATATAATACATTTTTGAAATATATATCTTTGATGCACAGTAAGTACTTGGTTTTTTTTAAGTCATGCATCAAACAAAACAGAAAAGACAAGTAGAACAAATCTAAGCATTCAGACACTAAAACTCTTTTAAACAACGCTGTTTAATCTTCATTTTACCAGGAGAAGTGAGTCTGTGGAAAACACACAGTTTTTTTCCTTTTTCTTTTTAGCAAATGGACTTCTAAATTGCTTTTTTTAAGTACCACACACCAGGGTAATGTCTAGAGGTACAGGCACAGCATTCCCGTGGCAATGATTTATGGCGTGGGGCAGCCACAAATTGACTTGTATGCAAGAAATGTAAATGGAAGCGGGACATTTGATGGAGAAGCTCATTTCCAGCCTTAAATGTTTTAAATTAACAACACAAACTCACAAGGCAAAATGTTAATGGGCATTTTTCCCCATGAATCTACCCCTCCCCAACTTAATCTACATTACAGGTCCATTTATTAAACAAACAGGGATATTGCACTAGATTTGCAAGGATCAATGAATTTGACAGAGAGGATTTGTTTTAGGAAATAAACCTTTGAAATGAAACAGGGGATTGAAGTAGCTACAGTATGTGAAATGATATGCAGTACATTTGCATGATATCGAGGGTGAAAACGGCACAAGTTGAGGTTCATTCACCAACCAGACTGGCTAGCATAACGTGTACATATTTATTTTAATGCTACATTTACCCTGTTAACATATTCTAATTTGGATTTTAAAAAGCTTTAAAGGCTAAATTCAGATTGTTATCCTATTAAAAAAGATCCATGTACAGTAAATGTACCGGAACAAATAAGTTTCCAACTTTTCTCTAACACATAATTCAATGTACGGACTGTTGATAGATAACAGGACGGAGGAGTGAAATGTTTAATCTCTGCCCTGAGGCTGAAAACTAAAAAGCCTAGAGGGAGAAATAGTTTTCTAATAACAAGAGCTCGTGGTCCCCCGAGGGACAATTACAACGTTGGCTCCCATGTCAGAGGAAAAGCCGCTTTCAAGCTGCTCCTTTCATAACGCCATCATGTTTGCCCCTGAGATATGCCCGTGGTCCTTGTGTCGTACGCTCTTTATGTCTTTCTATCACTATTGATTGAGGGGCCATTTATATTCACAGTAGGGGGTCTTAATTATGAGTGTGAGTGAGTTCAGCCAAATGGACTAACAGGAGGCCAATGCCACTGCCACAGGGCTCCACACACAGTCTACATTCACTTTAAAACTCCAGCATCTCATTAGAATAAGCATTTTATGAAGAGGCTTGAGTCAGTGTGCATGCAAAGCTAGATTTAAAGTGTGTAGTACACATGAGTGGTCCCTAACCACCATCACGTATCCTTCTTAAGTGTTTAAGTCTTAAAGGTATTAGAAATATTTTTCAAAAGATGGAATAATATTTAAGAAAATATAATTAATGGGAGATGCTCAGGTTTGAAAAATAGAATATCTTTCATTTTAAAATATAATTTTGCAAACTGAGAGATCCATTTATTAAATAATGTGAAATCTCTACATTTCAGTCATTCTAGAAAATTAATTTTAAGTAACTGGATCATTCAGACTTTCTGCACTAGAAAGTAATGGATTTCAAGTCCTCACGTTACTGTAACTGAGTTGCTTTTATGGGTATTTAATTATTTGTATATGTAATAACATACAGATGCCTTTGTGGAAAATAAATGAAAATACAATCATGGTAGATTATGTCTCTTCCATTTTAAGTTTCTACATGTTTACTGTGTGTAAGGGACCCGGACCAAGATTTATTACCAAAAATAAACATAGGGGGTGAAAGTAAATAGTAACTTTAACTTTGAGTATTATTTAATAGAGTATTTGAGTATTTTATATATGACTTACTTGTACTTGAGTAGATTTATCAGTACTCTTTACACCTCTGAATAGAAATGACGTGTGTTTGCAGAACTATTGAATATTAATTTACCAGTGTGTGAATAAAAATAAAACAAGAATAACTGTGTAAAATTCATACTTTTTCTTCTCTTTGACATCCGACCCCTAAGTAGACTTAGAGCTTTGGGTTAAAGACCCCTCTCTGTGTGGCAGTGCTGATCCACGGGGCCACCAGGGTTGTGCCGATGGTTGGGGGGAGTGGGGGGGGGGGGGGTGGTCATGTAGTGCCAGGCTCATCGGCCTCTGTGTCTGCGGTTGCTGACAGGAGGACATTGTGTTCCTCTTTTAACCAGTCAGCCATAGCTTACATGGTTTGTTGTGGCCCCAAGATCAGAAGGAGGAAGCTGAATAATGTCTTCCTATTCTTTAAGGGGAGGGCCACGGTTGGTTGATTATAGAATAGCTTTGACTGACCAGAGGGAACTATGGCTTTTATCCAATTCCCCACACAAAGAAAGGTAAGTTCAGAAAAGCTTTTTTAAAGCACATGTTGGTTTGCGTACTCCTTATCATCATAAACCTATAACAGTTCTGTTTAAACAGCCTATGGAAGGCCAGGCAGCATCACTCACACTCAGGGCGTAGTTTGAACTCAAGGCCACCATGAAGTCAGAAAACTTTAGCCTCTAAAGTAAACTAAAGTATCCAAATCAATCCATTAATCTTGGTCATGCTATGAGATATCACCCTAAAAATAGCTTTAATTATTATTATTATTAATAATAAATACTTGTTAAGGTTTTCTATTCAATGGGACTTTACAAAACATAGACATATTTCACTTATCTTCACCCCAGTGCAAACTGTGTGAGCGCACACATACACACAAAGCCTCTGAGAATTAGCATTTCATTTCATTCAGTGTAACAAGGCCAATATGTTTCCAGAAGTGCTGCCATACTGAAACAAGCCCTTAACAAAACAGAGCCCCAGGGCTCAGGGCCGACTCCAGGGACCCCGGCAGCCTCCGTGGCCTATTTGTTCAGCAGAATCTGTTATTCTGTCACAGCAGGCATGTCACAAGTGAAATCATTTAAATGTCCATTTCTGTATTTAAGCAGACGGTCTCAGCACACACAGATGAGCCGCGCTCCAAGTTTAGAGCATCAAAGGGTTAAAAAGTGAAGCCGTGTGCGACCTGCTGCACCACGTCTCCTTTGGGACCTGATTTAGTGGCTTTTACTTATGCAACAATAACAAGCAGCAGCACAATCACAAATCTAGGAGTTTCTTTAACATTTAGCTCTGCTGTTATTCATTCAACTCATTATATTTAAAGAAACTTTGTATCTGCATTGTTTTCACCTGAAAATATAAATATTTTCTGTTCAAAAAGCATAAAAAATACCGTATTTTGAAGATAATACGTAATGGACCGTCTGCTCTGATTAATGTGTGTGTGTTTTTTTTGTTCCTTTGGAAGAAAAACCACCTTCAAGCACACAGACCATTGTGTCACGTCTTCAACACAACTTGATCAATATTAGATTTTTTATCCACAGCCGGACTCAAAAATATAATTGCATGAAGCTGATGGGGGGAAATACGATGCAGACTGCTCTTAGGGTGATTTCTCATAAACATAAAAGCTGTTTGGGAGATTATAATCAATGGTGCAACACGACCCACCACGTTGATGATAGACTATCATTACAGATTGCTCTGTGTGAGTAATGGGACCAAAGCAAAAACAGATAATGGGATTCAGTAATGAATTTACTGAATTTGTGAAGAAAAAGAAATAAGGAAAATCTGTGGCTATTTCTTGAAAAAAGGCCTTAATCAAAGCTCATCAGAGGAGAGGATTTAAAGGAAACGGGATCTGTTTAGTTTAGTATGATTTAAAACAAATACGTCCTGCAAATCCATGATGTATTCAGTAGTTTCACAGTACGATCAATGATTTGTTTCCCGACAGAATATAATCACTTTGAAGCATTAACTACAGTAGGGCAGATGCCCCCCCGCCCCCCTCGTCTTTCTGATTTTGTAGCGTTTCCTCTCAGTGTAAACAGACCAGAAAGAAAATGAAAAGAGATGCTATCGCTGTGTGCCTGCCACTGTGCAATTCCCAAGCGATAAGCATTAAACAAAAGGCAGGATAGCTGTGATATTTTTTCTTTCAGTCATAAAAGACCCCTCCCTCTGAGATGGTTATTAGCCAGGATCACAGGGAACGTCATATTAACAATGAATGTCTCGTCGTGAAGGAGATTGTCCTAAGTAACCCCAGCAGGGAGCTCTCCTTAACTCTAATTCACATTGACATCATTGGAGATTGCCCTGCATTATTATTATTATTATTATTATTATTATTATTATTATTATTATTATTATTATTATTATTATTATTATTATTATTATTATTATTATTATTATTACTTATCCACTGTCCATGCATATGCCACTGAGTAAGTCAGGCCTGTGTTGCTTTCAGTGCGTAGTTTAAACACTATACGTTTTTATTTCTATTTACTTAAGTTCACACAGAAAAAGATATGAGAAGTTATAAATATATACATACATTCTGTTGGATCTCTAAAATATTTGTGATCAAAAAATTATATGAAAGGGATTTCATCTTTTGAAAAATTAATGCAGAATGTTGTAATGTTTTAAAGCTGAATATAAGCCAGAGAAATAATTTAATCACTATTTCATGTTTGATCACTTCACTAACTTTTGGACAATTTCTAAAATAAATTACAATAATAATAAATACTATAACAGTCTTGCAAAGTCTGGGATGTCTGGACTGTAACGCTAATGCTTTTTTAAATTTTTATTATTAACTCACTTTTAGGAAAATGTATTTTTCCATCTTTTGATCCAGATCGTGGTGGATTTGTAGTAAAACAGATAAATGGTTCCCAGGTAATGTAAATAGTTTTAAAGCAACGTGTTTGTCCTTAATACACAAATTAAACTAAAAACAACTTTAACTAATTAAAATCTACTTTTTTCTGTGCTTTAATGTGTAAAGTCTTTAAGCAAACTGAGATATTGAGATGAAATGGTTTGAAAGAATAAAGAAGTTAAAAATATTTAGTTACTGTACCCAGACAGGTTGGATACTCAAACACAAAAACTTCAATACAACCTAAAAATCATAATAAAGCAAACGTAGCACTGAACGTTGATAAAGAGCATTATTCTGTGTGTAGTATAAATCAGACAACATGTGTAAATAAAATGGTGCCAGAATTATAAATGAAATAGTTTTACAGAAGCAGTGGAACGTCACTAAACAAAATGCTAAGTATGATGTGATATAGAAAACAATTTGTTGCATTTACCATTAAACTGTTGAAACAGTTTGATTCAAAAAAAAAAAAAACAAAACTATTATTGTGCAAATATACTGTATGTATGTTAGAAGAAGTGAAGTTTCTAAATGAAACGTGTACGTCTGGACACACGTAATATTTATCTTTGCACTGATTCTATCATTTATTAGTCAGCATTACTGTTTAAAATTCAACATGACACCATTTGAAATAAAAACACCTCTAACTTTTCTCTTTGACTCGTCCTGAGTCTTGAAGGAGAAACGCTCACTGATTTGTCACCACTCTGTGGCACTTTTCCTCTTAATGAATTTTTAATATCCTTAATGACAGCAGAAGAATGATGTCATTAGGAGTGGATGTTTGGAAAACGCTGACTTGAACTCTTTTGAAAGACCATTTCTATATTAATTTATAATAGATTAACGCTACATAGTAATGTGCAGTGAGACCAGGGGTGGGGGGTGGACCCTACTATCTATTTATGATGTGAACAACATTAAGAAGTACAGATTATTTACAAAACTTTTCCCTTTTTGGATGTTTTTTTTTATTCTTTTTTGAATAGAATATATAAAATATGTTTAATGTTTTGAAATAAATCCTGCATGTACTGGAAAATGGTGCCCATGTCATATTTGTGCACGTATCTAATGCTGTGATCATCTCTGGTGCCACAGAAGCAGAGAATTAAGATTGTGTCCTCCTGGTAATTTACCTACTGGACCTTGTGCGCCGGTGAAGTGTGAATCAATTTGTAAAGGATAGTTAAATTTCTATAACAACCTCCCCCTTCTTCACACTTGACTATCTCACATCAGCTATTAAAAATAAAAAGACAGAAACCCACGTGGTGAAGGCCACTCCACAGGAATGATGGAATGACTTGTTTTTCTACTGATTGAACTGACCTGTGTGTGTGTGTGTGTGTGTGTGTGTGTGTGTGTGTGTGTGTGTGTGTGTGTGTGTGTGTGTGTGTGTGTGTGTGTGTGTGTGTGTGTGTGTGTGTGTGTGTCTGTGAAACGTCTAAAATGAATAAAACAGCAAGGAAATAAAAAAATCAAAATGTGTCTGAGGACACAGATATCCTTTGGCTAAATGTTTTATCATATTCAGCAAAGGAAGATCCTTTATTTTATTGATTCAAAAAAATCCCAGAGGCACTAAAAGGAACAGGCAATGATTAATGTCCCTCTCAGAAAAAGAAATTATATGGAATAAATTAAACTAGTGCGGCAGCAAATTGAAAAATAAGGATGTAAATGAGGTTTGAATACTCAATATCTTATCAAGAAAAATAGTCAATGAGGCCCAAAAATGATGAGGGATTACCAAAGAAACATGATATTAACTCTAATGGCTGAGGCTAGATTTTTTTTTTTTGACTGTCAGAATTTCCCGTCACAACTGATTTTCTGGCACGAACATGAAAAATGAGGGAGGCTATTTGAAGCAATTGGAGGAACTTGTTCATGTTTCATCATGATGATGTCAGAACAGAAGCAGATAAAAGTGCTACTAAATGCCTTTTGCTGCTTTTGGTCTCAGTGCTACAGCTGGAAATGTCTGGTTGTAATCACACTTCCACAGCACCAGGTTGGTGTGTGTGCATCATTGGAGGCATTATGTTCATCTAAGGAGCTCTTGTTTATTACAGACTTCATCTCCAGGCCCCATCAAACCTAAGAGCCTGTCTTTATGTTAATGCAATCATGTGTGCTTGATTTATCCAGCATTATGACGTTTATTTTTCTCTTGCTATCATTGGAAAAGGTCAACCTGCTGAAAGTCAGCCTCGCAGGTATTTGTCATTTAGACTTTCTCAGATCATCACGTTCACGGTCTCTCAATTAAGTCACGCCACAATCTGGGAACCCTCATGGTCGTCGCTAGCGCTGTGCACGACCAGCTCAATGAGACGAAAGACAAAAGCTAGAGCGAGAACTGTGTAACGCCATCAGTTGAAGTGGTTGTGGAGTGGGCCGCCGGTCCTCCCCATCCATCAGAGGTGGGGTAAAGACTAGGCCTGGGGAGTGGCAGCCGGGTGCTTGCATTGCACCCCATTACTTCAGATGGATAGCGGAGGGGTGCTCCACATTAAACACTGTTCTCTCAGTCGGAACCTTTAATTATAACTCCTCAGTATCACTTACAGCAGCCCCAGCACAGATGTTAAAAACCTTTTGACGCTTGGTAACCTCACCTTACTTCATCTCAAAGACGTGAAGATACAGATCAACAGGAAATGCTTGTCCTGTCTGGGAAACAATGTGAAAATCAGTGTTTTTAAATGTGTGTATGAGGTTGATTCTTTGTCTGTAAAATCCTACTGAGTAGGAAGTTGTCATAAAAGCTGGTGAGGGGTAAAAAGCATTGGAGCTCATACTGTCACTAAAGCGATTCAGCAGGAAGCAGAGGCTGGATTGTAAATCAGTGTTCCTATGAGTGGCTTTGTTTACATATTACAGTCTTTACTCTAGTCTGAAGGGTTCACACTGCCTCTGTGTATGGCTCATAAAACTAAAAAAGAAATATAATGCTTTTGTGGTCCCAAGCTATTACACCACAAGCAAAGAATATGCTTTATTTTATCTCTACGTACCATTTACAACTAGAAAACAAGCAACAACAAACGAGAGTCGTGTGTGTTTTACAAATCTGACCCTGAGTGAACGGACAGAAGATGATGCTCCAGTTTTTAGTTCATAAATGATAATAAACAGATAATAAAGCAGTCTTTGTCTTTACCCTGGACAGGGAAGACATGCACAGCTATCAAACAAACAATAATATATATATAATTTATGATAACACATATATCTGGAACAGGTGACATTGAATCCTGTTTACTGAAACAAGAGAAGGATTTGCAAATTAAAAAATTATTTTGGATTAGCAATGGTTTGTCAATTTAGAATTCAGCAAAATCGAGATAATGGCATAAATTATTATTTTATTTTTGGACCAACTAAACACAGTATACATGTTTTTCTTACTTTATTTATTATTTTATTTATTTAGTATTGCTTTGAAAATTTTATTTGTATTTTGATTTCTAAATATGTCAATATAAAAGGAATGTTTAGTTAGATTCTCGATGTGTTGTCGTCCATCTTTAGGAAATGTAATAAATCACATCAGATCAAACTCATGCATTTATTTTATTAATGTCACCTTGGAATTTGTGGTGAAAAAAGTCGAGCACCTTCCTGGACTTTAACATTATTTAAATGAAAACACTAGTAAAGTGTTCACTTAATGTGTATCCATGCTTAATTATGTTTACACTGCCAATGTGGAATTATATTGGATCTCTATCAAGATCATAAACTTGGTTGTTAACTTAAACTTCCAGACGTGTTGTTTAAACCTCTCATTTCAGTGATTTTTTAAGACTTCAGAATAAATGAATGAATTGACCTTTGTTTGGCCTGTAAAACACAGTCTGTGGAGGTGAATTTATATGAGAAGGTGTCACACTGGAATGGTTAAGCATGTGATATCCTGACATGGAATCCATTTCTCTGAATCTATTAGCTTTGCCTGAGTGACTGTGTGTAGCATGAACTGCTCTATACAAACACTCACATACTGTACCTGAGTAAACACACCAACAATCAGTTTAGCTACAGGGATGTAAACAGATGACCTGTCAACGCCACCCCGCTACCAAAGTTAGCATAGCTAGCACACATAGCAATTGTCCAACATGATGGGAAAGTTCCATAAAGCAAAGACTAAACAAGATGATTCAGTCCATGAATGAGTGAAAATTAGAGGCGGGAAAAAAAACGATTCACATAAGAATCACGATTCTCATCATCCACCATTCTGAATCCATTCTTAAACTAAAAAAATGATTAAAAAAAAAAAAGAATTATTTTTTTTGCAACATAGAAGACAAAAGACAGGTACAAACAACAATGTGATAACCTGACAGCTTACACCCAGAGAGGATGAAGAGAGGAAAAATGTATATTAATAACGAAATAAGATATAATAATAAGAAGAACTAAAAAATAAAAAATTCTACATTGGCTCAGCCAGCAGCCCCCTAAGAGGCCCAACCCACAGACACGAGGGGGCCACGGTTTATTTAAAATTATCTGATACAAACTATATTGTTTTGATGCCATAATTGGCCTTAACACACGATGCATTGGATTCATTTTTTAATCAAGAATCGTTTAAAACAAAAATTAATTTTGAATGGAATCGTGTCTCTAAGAATCGGGTCACGATTCTTAGAGACACACACACACACACACACACACGCACGTTTCTGAAAGGCAGTGGCCATCCGTACGGTTGTCGTATCAATATAGTGACATTCTATCTGTATGCAGAGCCCCTATTTGGCCAGTTTGTCACGTGACTAAGACTAAACATAATCCTAACTCTAATCCTAACCCTAATCCTAATTCTAATCCTAACTCTAAGACGTTACGTACGTGTGCTTCGGTAACCGTACCAATAGCACCAGAGGTTTTCCGTACAGCAACCGTACAAATAGACACTTTCTTTGTTAAATAACAGTCCAAAAATTCCTATAGTTACTTTTTAACTTGTTTTCTTGCGTTGTTGGATTTGTTGCCCAAACATTGCATAAAAAGTGTAAAGCTGTGATTTACATGAATCATGTTTATTGGTTCACATGTAGATAGTACACATTATTAACTGTAATCCATAAATCTATGAACACTAGATGTAGAACATGTAACTATGAATCAACCAATGAGCAGTGAAGCAATATTGTAAAATTTTGTAAAGTTATTTTGCAATCTGAGAGATTAATACATGCAGATTATATTTGTAGCAGTGCAATATATTTATCCTTGTTGTTGTCACTGTTTATTTATTTGTGTATTTATCGTCTTAGTGGTTCCTCTTGTTAATTCATAAATATCTTTTTTCTTTGTATCTTGTCTCTTTTTGTTGTACCTTGTGTATAATGATAAAAAAAAAAAACTGTATAAAATCTTTAAAATCCTTCATCTTGTTTTGTTTTTGGCCAAAACAATTTTTATTACCTATTTATTAAACATGATTACAATCATCATTTCTGTCAAAGTATGAACTGAATTGTTTTTGTCCTGAATGATGTGAAACCTATTTTTAATGATGTAAACTATAGTAATAAAACGATACAGTTGTGTCTTGTTAGCCCAACTGTCAGTGATCATAATAACAGAAACATAACGTGTCCATGCAGATGTTTGGACTGATGTTTTCATGTTGTGGCTGTGGTAGTAATATAAGCGTAGAGGTGACTCCGCTGCACCACGCTGGAATAGAAAAGTTAACACGCCAATGCATTAAACATATTGTAGAATACAGTGTAACATTCATCACTGTCACGGTGAGAGTTTGTATAAATTTAAATGCACTGAAGCGTTCAGAGCCGTTTTTCCTTCTCTTCCTTTGTCTGTCTATGATGGAAGTATATTTATATCCCTATCAACCACACACATGTTTCTAACACAGTAGCATTACAGACAAACATGCCTGAAACACTACGATATGTTGTAAAGAATAAATGTGAATATTTTTCAATGAGCTCAACTATTTGTGCTGCTGTTCTTTGTCTTAATCCGACTTAACAAAAGCGCAGCATGGAGGTTTACCCTGAGCTTTGTGTGAATAGCTTGTTCAGAGATGTAGCCTAGTTTAAAACCAATCAGTGCTGAACGTATAAGACAGTGTGAGTGGCTGACAGTTTTAACATTAAAATAGATTGGCTAACCTTTCCAACATCCACTGACAAAAACAGGAAAAATGAAAGATAATGGGTTATTATTCACAGAGGTATTCTATACAAAATAATGATCTCATCAATAATCTTTTACACAGTTTATAGTCTAAGACTCCTCCAGATGAGAAAAAAAAAGATATTATTATTAGTTATTTTCCATCATCAGTCTGCGATTGATCTTTAAGTGTATCTTAATGAAAAGAAAGAAAGATGAGTTATGTTGAAAAGTTAGACTAAAGATAAAAACACGCTGTGATTCCTCAGCTTTATTTTCAGCCTTCATTCACCAAACGTGCACCAAACGTGCACATCAGTGCTAGCTTAAAGTACATGGCAGTAAGTGAACAATAGACTTACAAAGTATTGCTGCGTTCACCTGACAAATGCAATAAACAGCATTATCCTTCAGAGGCAATGCTCCACAGCTCCTCCTCACTGTGGGGGCCAGCTACAGCACAGCACTGAGGGAGGGGGGGTGGCACCAACATGTGGGGAGGTGTGTGTGAGGCAATCTACAGAACAAATGAGGGCACCATCGCCTGTCATAATTCACATTTTCTTGGTTCTAAATAAGACAAAGACTACGTGAAGTACGTGAGGAAAAGAATCTGTGAGGATTCATAAACATCTGGAGAACGCAGCACCTCCACTGCACTGTGACCCTGGCTGTAATACATCTGTATGAAAGTGATTATGAAAAGTGATCAAGCAAATGAAATATCCAGGCTTTAGCGTTTTATAGACGGTCGTCCGTGTTCACAACTCACTGATGTTGTTCAAATTCTTGATGAGTTGAAAAATAAAAAGTAGACTCACTTAAATAATGATTTAGCTGAGTGACTTCTGCAGTCGGCCCATAAATATTAATAAATATCTAATTGTGTTATTTAACAGGTTTAATAAAGCAATAGCTTCTTTATTTTTTTCCTATAAAAGAAATGCACAGATTTTGCTAAATATATTACTATTGTTATTATAAAATAATATATTTTTTAAACAAATAGAGTTTGCCCTCACCTGTAATTTGTTAAAAATATGAAAAAAAAAAAAAAAAATCAAACAATATTATTAAGTAGGCATTTCATAGAAAACAATTCTGTTTTTTTCTACCATGGATTCTAAATCTAGACATTTTTGCACTGATAAACAAAGAAACTTTAAGCAGATGTGGCTACAATAGTAGCTTACCACCACCTTGTGTGGAGTGCTTTGAGTGTCTATGAAAAAGCACTATATGAAATCCAATGCATTATTATTATTATTATTATTATTATTATTATTATTATTATTAAGCAGTCAAAGTGCTATACTACAGTGTTTACATTGCCAAATAAAGAAATGTATTTTTTTACTAAGCACTAAAATGTACTTTTAATAATTGAGTTGGTTTTTTAAAATTCTGTAATAGATTTGTTTTTGGATAACAATAGATTTGTATCGTTAATGTATATATAAACGTGACCTACAATACATACTTATACTTTAATTTGCACAAAAACTTAACATTTACAAAAGTGTTTGGAAGTCTCATTGTATAAAAGTAAAGCTATTTAAATAAATAAACAGTAACTGAACAAACAGGTGAAATGGAAAAAGTGAAACATATCCATATTGAATAAAAAATCTAAATTTAAGGTAAAAATGTTCATGGTTTTGAAGTTTGAAGCAAATATATATTTCATGAAATTCAAATCAATGGAACATTTTTATCCACTGTGTAATTAATTAATAATGAATCACTGAGAAACAAAAATGTAACATATTTTCCAATGATTGACACGTTTTGGGATCATTTGGTGTTTGTGTAGATCCAGAACTCTGATTCTTTGTAGAGCTGCAGATGATTTTGACCTCAGTTTATTTTTATATCCTTGTTTTTTACGTGGTCCTGGCTCGACGTGCGTTCAGCCAATCAGTGTGTGCGTCTATATAGTGATGATCTAACAATGATACCTGGATCAATACCTGCACCCATGTGACCACACTTTTCTTTTTCTGCAGTGATAACCGAGCTTCTCAACTCCTCTGACACACTTTATTTTAGGATTTGATCAAGAGAAGTGTCACATTAAGCTGATCTTATGGTCATAAATGATCAAAATGGGAGTTTTATGAAGTGTAAAATACATAGGCTGTAGCTGATCAATGACATCACGTCTTCACAGCTGCTGTAGTTGTTTAATATCTTTGCTGTGTCCCTCCATAGTGTACTTTAGATAAAAAGATAAAACAAAGTATTGTGTGTATATGTGAACTAAATTTGTCTTGTGATATGAATCACATCCAGCACCATTGGTAAAAACCAATGAGATGTTACTTGTAGAAGAATGAAATTGGTTAATACAAAGACATGTGGGTAATAACAATGTCCTTTCTCTGGTGACAAAGACAAAGTGCCTGCGTTTGGAGCGTACAAGCGCACGAGACAAGTGATGGCTGAAGGTAGACTTTGGGAGAACATTTGAATTTCATGTCCAAGAAGAGGCAGCCATCATTAAAAAACCCTAATTTCTGTGTCAGGTAGAGTTACAGCTAATCGATCATCTTGTCACACTGATTTATTTTTTTCTTCTGCCCGTTCAAAGTGAATTCTACTTCTTTCCAATTAAACTTGTTGCCTAAAAAGAAAATGTCTGGCTATTAAATGCACATTTTGCCATGTTAGGTTTTTTTTTCCCGCACTGAAGGTAATTTCTAAACAGTTGGAAGGAAGACGCCCATGGGAGGATGTGGCTTTAGGGCGACTCTTCATGTAGAACTGATCTAGACAAAGCAGACTCACATTGTCTGTCTGTGAATTCATTTGCAAGTGTTTAGGCAGCGAGTAAAGCATTATACACTATAGTGTAGAACAGCGATGTTTCTCAACAAACTCTAAAAATTAAACATGTTTGGATGTAGATCAATGTAAATATTGTCACGTTCCAAAATTCCTGAAATAAAAAGTTGGTGCAGATTAATCCTATTTCTCCTTTTAGTTCCTTTCTGTCAAACCAAAACATTATCTACAAATCATTATCGATCCACAAACAAATGAAAAGTGCAAATTAAAAGAAAAAGTCTAGAATAAAATCTACTTAAATACTATAAAACTTTATCTAGATAGAAATGATGTAATAAATTATTGCCACCTATTGCTTAAAGTATGAAAAGGTAGCGTTAACTGACTACAAAAATAAAACCATGACTTGAGAACTCAATTGTTAAAATACCATTTTTAAAACAAATTCAACCAGAGGTTCTTAAATATGATTTAGTTTAAAGCATTAGTGATTTTAATGGCGTCGTCTTCTGTTTCTCATTGGTCCTGGGTTGACGTTTGGAGCCACCAAGGTGCTGAAAAAAACCATTTATTGGTGCATTTCTGAATGTTTAGGGCTTTGATTTCTTCATATTGTTTGGACACCCAGTGGATACAATGTTTGAGTCATTTCATCTTTGTGAAAAGATGCTGTGACAACTCAGCACAGTTTATCATTTATTTATACTATAAATGCACATAACAGACCACAAAGCTCAGAGCTCAAGACTTTACATTGAAATTCCCATGAAAAAATGATATTAACACAATGATATCATCTGCAGCACCTGTAACCTTTTCCTAAATCCTAATTCCTCTGAAGCTCCATCACATTTTCAGAGTGATTGATGGACAAACATTCATCCTTCCATAACTCCGTTTATTTGAACAGGTGATGCAATGGCAGCGGAAAACAAGTAGAAAAGGCGGAGTCACGATTAGCATCAGCCTTCCCAGCATGCTCGGCTTTGACAAATGACCGACTTTGAACAATATTTAAAGCGATCAGGATAAAGTAACAACCATTTCAAGGCTCAGCAAAATTCTAATTCAAATTAGTCTTTGCACCACACACCGAATAAAAATAGTTCTGTGGGGATTTTGTCCTTATCAACCATTTCTCTGACCACTGAAACAAAGCAAATAAAGAAAATGATTAGAGTGATAACAAAGGCATAACATTTAAATTATTGAGGCACCACATCTGGGATCTGTATGTCAGTGCGCTGCCATTTCACCGTCTCCATCAGCACTCCATTCTCTCTGCATGAGGGGAACGGCAACGCACAGGGAGGCAAGGAACAGACGGGAACCAACGGGGAGAAATTGTAACATTAAAAGGTAGAAAGCGAACAAGGCCTTTAGCTTTAGCGTTATTAATGACTCTTCAAAAATCTCAGACTTTTCCAATCTCTGAGAGAAGCGCATGACGGCGTCTGCAGATGAAGCTGACCTTCAAAATGTTCTTTGGTCTTTAGTTAAGAAATTCACTCGCCATTATGGCATCATTAAGGAAACAAGGATAAAATTACTCCATGGTTAATGGCCTATAGGATCCCCCACCAAAATTTGTTTCAGATCTAATAAAACTGTGCTTAACACACTCGGATGAATTATGAGAACTGTTATGCAGGGTATTAAAATGTAGAAAATAGATTTTCTAGAGTTAGGAGGACTGGACTTTTTGAATCAGAAAGTAGTTTGGCATTTTCTGCGCAATAAATTCCTCCATGTCTCAATGTATTTCCTTTCAGCTCCTAAATCCAAAGGCATGATTTATTATAGGGTGTTGATCATCTTTACACACATTGGTCTTTGCTGTAGCTAACTTTGATACGTGTAGAACAAACACACACGTTTCTGAAACTAAAATAAAGCAGCTTCTTTTAAAAATAATTTTGCTCTATAGTTATGAGTTAAGGTAATCCGTGTCATGTTTTAATAAGATGAGCTTTGCATTTTGATTCACTACCATTGAGTGAATGCTGATTTAGTTATTAGCATATCGCCTGTAAGAGCTGCAGGGTATTGGAGTTCTCTATTGTTTCCAACATACAAAGCTATCAACAGAACGCTCTCATTTCACCCACTTATTACGTGCTATTGTAATCCAGACCCTGATGCGTCCATGAAATACAGACTTATTATAAAGAGGGAGAAAGTTAGCCCAAGATGGTGCCACAGAGAGGTGGTTTGTGTGGTAATGGCATTTGCTCTCTTTAAACTTTAATCTTTCCTATTAATTCTCTGCAACTGGAGAATGTATGAGAGTTAATGTTCCATGAACGTGTTTCTCACTCTGCAATCTCTTCAAGCTAATTACCTTCAGGTGCTAAATGGTGGGAAATTGCCATCCATTTGGATGAGAAAAATTTCACCTCCTGCTCCCTAGTGAAACATTTTTTTGCCAGGCACATTAAGGGGAAAAAGGAGGAAAAGAGGCAGGACTCCACAAAGGTAAACAGGAGCCATAAAACTGCCTCTTCCCATTCTTTCCTGTTTAACGGGAAAGTGTTGTCCCTCTGTGCTACGGAGGTCAGGTAGAGGTTGACAGGTGCTCCTCTTGACAGGAAGGGAGCCCAACAGATGTTTGACTGGTATGAATCATCTAAAATGCCCATTAGAAACTTATGATGTGAAAGGATAGGACTCCTGGTGCTGCTGCACTTTTTATATAGCGTCTAAACAAGGAGTTGCTGTGTTTGGAATCCGACTGGAAAAGTTTGATGTCCACCGTTAGTTTGCTTCAACTTTGACATTTCACAAAAAGTGGATCATAGGTTAGTTTATTCTTTGTTTAGTCATTTAAACAATGCATATTGATGCATTACTTCATGAAAATACACACAACCAAACGACTTACGACTGAGAACAACAGGCAACAACGTAGAAAAAACTAAATAGCTTTGAACCTAAAATGTGAACGATGATGTTTTTTCTTTGTTTAGTTTTGGTTCTGACTGATTTTCTTCACCATTATAAAATAATAAATGGTAAAATACTCACATTCACACAGCACTGGGACAGAGCTGCCATATGCAAGGCACTAGTCAACCATTTGGATCAACCCAGGGTCCAGTGCCTTGCCCAAGGACACTTCCAACCCATGAACAGGCGTAGCCTTGGGATCAAACCCCCAACCTCTCAATCAGAAGGTGAACCATCGACCATCTAAACCACAATGATAGCCCATGAGTGTCCTGTAATAAACGCCCAGTTATGATCTATGATTTGGTTTGACGATTAATAATAACTATAAAAGCCCATTTACTTTTCATTAGGAAAGATCACTGTAGCTACATTTAACTTTATAGTGCATGCATTAGCTATAAACTAACCATCATTGACACTTTCAACTAATAACTTATTATTATTTCATTCAAAGTAACTTCCCTGTTCTTAGATTCACTTCTGATATTAATAATGTACAACAACAAAAAATCCTCCAAAACACATTAAGTTTTACGTATTCTATGGAATACATCATATTTGACTGAGATGATGGTCTTTAAAAAGTAAATGGTTCCACTGAACGTCGTCCCTGTGAATTACATATTTAAGGTGCAGATCAGTGGGTTCTCAAAAAGAGTCAGGAAGATGCATCATAGGAGGGAAGTAAAAAGGCCAGCTGGGATGGGTGGGCCACATTGTGATCACTCACCTTCATCCCTGATTTGTAGTCATTATCCCTACCAGCGTTTGAAGATCAAAAACAAGGACAGGGAGAGTGATGGGGACAGAAAGGGAATAGTGAAAATGAGTGAAGGAGGGAGGAACAAAGAGACGACTGGATGTGTGTGTTTTCACGTCTGTCCCAGCGACTGCCACTCGCCCCGTGTGGTGGATGGCAGAGATGCTGGAGAGTGGGTGGGGTCGGGAGGTGGGCGGATAAGGGTGATGGCACCTTAAAACCAGCCAAGCTGCAAAAGCAATGAATATTAAATTCACGCCTAAATAGCCAGGTCTATGTGAAGCATTACTGTATTATAATTTTAGATTTGTCAGCGATGGGATGCAGGTTCAGGTTGGAACAACAAGTCACTGGTCTGATAACTGCACAGCTGTGGATTGATAACCTTTCATTTATTATGAATTTACTTTTTGGTGATGTTGCAGTTGGACAAATGCAAATAGACTGGGTGTTTTTTTGTGTGCTGGGGAGTGTGATAAGGTGGGACGTGGAACAGTCAGAAGATGTGAAACATCCTCTTTAACCGTCCATGATCCAGGCTGAGAGTAAATGTTAAAGAACTCCCGTCAGGCTATTGTATAAATTAACCAAACCCTCACTGTGCTTAAATCTATCCCCAACTGTTTCAGTGAGAAAGCAAAGATTTTTCCCTCCTTTTTTAGATTTAATTATCTTTTGTTGTTCTTTTTATCTACCTTCCAGGATTGTCCTCGGTGGGGGGTTAAAAGAATGAGAAGGGTGTCTAATAGCAAGCATTGAGTGTGTTCGGCTAGTTTGTCCCCTGTTTGATCTGTTTCCTTACAATGACACAGCAGGAAATGAAATATGATGCAGTTTAAAGCACTTTAATGAACTACATACAAACAAAGTTGGATTCTTTTCAATTTAAGTGAAAGTCTTTAACTTCTCCTGGAAGCGTTTTTTCCCTGAGTTTGGTTTATTCTCACTTTGTTGGACACGTTTAGGGAAGTGTTTGATGGGTTGGGATGAAATCTCAATGTCAAACCATTCGTTTTCCAATTCTATCAGTAAACGTGGCACAAAACAGTAACTTTTACACCAGGACATAAATAATGCATACTTTAGCACTAAGATTACTAATCTTTTGTTTTTGTGTGTGTGACGTGTTGCATGAGGAGCAAACAGCAGAAAGTCTTCCCTCATATTGATTTAATAGACCCAGAGTCACTTTAGAGGAGCTCCACGTGTAGAACATTATGTTGGTTCATATTTTAACCTGTGTGTGCTGTCACTCAGGTGAAGGGCCAATAGCCTGGTAAACAACACATCTATGTATTCTCTCTATAAAACAGTTTACTCATAGTAAAGAGACTCATTGACACAGTGAGTATGTTTATATGTTAATATGTTTATATGTTTAAATGTTGGATTTATTTTTGCAGTTATTCAAGCATTTTTTTCGACACTGCTACACAATATTTTTTCATTTGGATAAAATAATAGTTAATGCTTCATAGATCAATGTTTAACATCATTTGCTCCAAAAATAAAGGAAAATTGCTGCTTGAAAGTTTGTTTCTGTCTCCACTGTAAACACTATTAATGACATTTCAGTTCTGCACATTGCATTGTGGGATGTAGAGTCCCATATACTGTGGGACTGTGATGTCTGTGTCTTTAACCACACAGAGGACAGTGATTGACACCACTTTTTATTTGTCTCTGTATTCCCTGATATCACCTTACATTCAAATTTGTCGGATTCAGATCTTTCCGTGTAAACCCAAAAATAAACATGTGTCATTGATGCGCCAACGTTCAGTCCATGAAAACATCGTCACACAAGAACTTACATCAGGAATGTAAAAACACTTCTGTGCTTCTGTCTATTGGACTCCACCTCCCACAATGCAATGCGCAAAACTTTTTCGACAATGTCAGTGAGACAGTGTTTGACCATTTGTCTTAGTTTTTGGAGTGAATGATGTTTGATTGATTGATCTATGAGGCACACATGATTTGATCTGATAAAACATGATAGTGGGTAACATCTTTAAAAATCTCAATCTACAACAAAAACCCAAGTTTTCCACTTCTCATGGGTGAAAATAAGAAACTCAAATATTACCGAATGCAACCAAAACAGTGAGGAATGATGGATCTGGCAGGTGGGCTGCTCCCTGCCGTACTGTCACCATTTAGGCCCGATAACGCAGGTAATTGCATTTCCAGAAGAGCAGGAGCAGATGAAACATGCTGTGGACAGATACCGCTGGCACACTGGCCCCTTCTGTTGGAAAATTTCATTTTTCCACAAGGAAGCCATGAATCCGCTTTTCCGCACTTTATCAGTGTGTGGCCCACCAAGTGGGGAGATGGAGGTAATTCATTCATCTGAGACTCACCACCCTAATCCAATTTCCAGCCTCCCCCAGCAAGAGATAATTACAAGTATTAAAGCTGTTAGGACAGGGTGGAAAGGTTCTCTCTCTGAAACTCTGCTGCGGGGGGGGGGGGGGGGGGGACGACTCAAACTAAGGTATTGTTCAAAACTAGAAAGTGTGTTAACTAATGAGGCAAAGGTATGAATGGACACCCAGAGCCACATGTCATAACGCACCCCAGGACTTTTTTCTCTGGTCAACTGGTCACATGACGTGTAGATAATAATAGTCTTATGTTTGTCCTGCTGTTGACTCCTTATCAAAAGTTCAAAACCAGCCTTATACTCTATATCATTTTAAAATAAAACTGAATAAAACCGTAAAGAGTTTAGTTTGGTTTTGACCGTTTTATTATATGAGTCGTTCACTCCAACACTTCGCTCAGCGACACAAACTGAAGGTAAACCATCTCTCTTAATGGCTTTGAAGCTATTGTAGAGAATCAGGGTCAGAGCAACACACACACAGGGTCTCTTTTCTTTGCTTCTCCGTCTAACTTTGACTCTTCGAGGAGCGGAAGCTGCATAAAGCTCTAATTAACGGAAGCAGAGATGCTCCTACGCTCTCCCATTCAACACTCCACAAAGGAACGACCCGTGGAGCAGAACCAGGAATGGAATATTGAAGGAATGAATGGAAATGAAGACAAATAAGAAAGCCAGTATCTGTCCACTCTCTGCTCCTTATTGTGTATCTTTACCACAGGAGTCCCATTCTCCATTGATGACTGAAGATCAAAGACATGGCGTTTTGAAGAGGTTTGAAATGATCCCAAGCAGCACCCGTATGAACACGCTTTGACTAAAGGAAAGTAGCACTATTCATTAAATAACCCTTTTTAAAAAATCATTTAAGAATTAAACCAACCAAACCTGTCTGGTGTTAAAGGAAAAAAAAAAACTATTTTGCATTTATTGATACAATTTTATGAATAATCTCAATGTCCTTCCACACACATTGAAAAAAACATTTTTTGTTTAATGACACAAGGTGTAAAGTCTCAAGGGATAGAAAATTAGTTTTAGCAGATTTTTTTTTCTTTATATTTATAGTAACTAACATTTCAAAATGTAAATAACTACATATATTTATTTTACCCAGAAAAGGTTTAGATATAGTTATTTATATCCTTCATCTGTATTGATATAAAAAAAATGTTATTTCAATCAATAAAAGTATTTTCAATTATTAAAAAAAAAAACCTTCAGTTCTATCAAAAAATATTTTTCAATCAAAGAATCAAAAAAATTTTGTGTCAATTATTTATTTGCATTTGAACACTTTTAGTTTGACTGAAAATGTTTTTTTTTTAATTAATAATTATTTTTTGATAAAATGATAGACACAAATCTACTTCCATAGATGTATGCATATCCAAGTCATAATTCAGTGATGTTAAGTACATTATCTTTTAATTACATATAAAACTGTGAAGCTCACGTATTTCAGGTTTGTATTGTGTGTGTCAGTGAATGCAGGATGAATATCACTAAAAGTTTATGCTAGGTGAGGGTAAACACATGAAATAGTTCACAGAATATGAGCCTCATAAACATTGTGTAAACTACAAACCATCATCTTCACGTCTCATTCTCACTTTTCAAAAAGAAGTGAAAAACATATAGTCTACGTACTGAATTGCATCAGTGTGAGACTTCTATCTGGTCTATATTTAGGTGCGACAATCAAGTCTATCCCAGTTAGTGGAGGTAGAAAAAACCTCCATCAATTTGCAGACGTCCCACGGCTCCATGCATATTCATACCAGCCGTTTTAGAGAAGTGCTAATCCAGTTAATGGGACTCAAACTGATCTATTTTCATTACTATTTAGGTGTATTTAGACACCACGATGAGTCAGTTATCTCTGTTTAAATGCTGGAGTAATTCAAAGAACACACTTGGAATGTTGCTATAATAGGTTTCATCAAAATGGAAGAAAGCAGGAAACAATCATTTTCTCCACAGCATTGTCTAATTTTATTCTGAAGGCGTTTTATTGGACAGTTTTGTGATTGGAAGGCCTCATTTTATTTGAATACGTGTTGATTCTTGAAAAAACTCAGATGAAACTTTTTTTTTTTTTGCAGTGTTTAGAAACATGTCTATGTGTGTATATTTCATTAAACTATAGAAATAAAAAGAACAGTGATGTTGACATTTATACTGTAGATTCCAGGGACTGGAACATAAAGTGTATGTTATGATTGAGTTGAATGTTCTCACAGAACAAACTCGTTTTTATTGTAAATGACTAAAAGGTGTAGAATGTTTATTGCAGCTACAGAAGCCGAGACGTGCGATCTGCTTATTCTTATGTCTTCTCTACTATTGTTTCCAAGCTTTCTTCTTGAAATATCACCAGCTGCAACTGCACGGTGTCATGTTTTTAATATGTCACTGGCAAAGTCCTGCTTAGAAATGCAGTGTATTTTACTCAGTCCTCAATAATCTATTCTGTTCAGCCAGGCGCTTACATTGACAAATGTTTCCAGCATTAGGTATTTACCTAGTGGAATGTAATGGATGTAAAGAGTTTGAAAATGCCTGGTGCACTAACAGCGTGGGCAGTAGTAAGACAGGAGTGTGTGTGTGTGTGTGTGTGTCTGTGTGCGTGTGTCTGTGTGTGTGTGTGTCTGTGTGTGTGTGTGTCTGTGTGTGTGTGTCTGTGTGTGTGTGTGTGTGTGTGTGTGTGTGTGTGTGTGTGTGTGTGTGTCTGTGTGTGTGTGTGTGTGTGTGTGTGTGTGTGTGTGTGTCTGTGTGTCTGTGTGTGTGTGTGTGTGTGTGTGTGTGTCACAACTCAATATAAGTCAACGTAGACATAGTAATAGTTTATAACAGAACACATGCAATGCAAGTGTGAATATGTTTGTTAATGTAAAGGTAGATACATTAATTATGACCAAGTGCTCCTGTAAAAAAGTAAAGTGAAAATACACAAGTCGTGGAAATTTACTTTTGGGTTTGATTTATATAAAAATTCATGGTTAAAGTTAAAATTTTAGATTTCACTCCCAAAATGTTTTAATTTAATTTCCAGGTATTTTTAAGTGTACATTTTGTAGAAAGAAAAAACAAAACAAAGTTGTTTTTTAATGAAATGCTTGTTTTTAAATAAAACTGTTGTATTAGAGACGTGCAAATAAAGTTATTATCCATAAAAGTGTATATCTGTCATGTAAACACTTTTCAAGCCTAAATAGATTTCAAAACTAAAATAATGATTTTGTTTTATTATTATTTTTGTGCGTATCAATCTCACACTTTCACGACGCTTAAACTGACGATATTATTACATGACTTAGTTTGAAAATAAATAAACCTGTTTAAAATGATTTGCTGTTTATTCCTCTGTGTAATGAATTATTCTATAATTAGATGTAAAAGTTTAGTGTAAATATCTGATGTCAAGCAGGTGTAACAATGAATTAAAACACTAAGTATGAACATAATAAGAGCTGTTTTGAAAAAGCAGATAACTGAAATTATGAGTTAAATCAAAGTTGTTTTGATGAATTGGATGCACCTTTATATTATGAATATATTATGTATTATATTGTGTTGCTTAAACAACCTCAATCTGAGCTTTCAGGTCCAAGACATTAGTGTTAAATATCCTCTCGTTCAAAAAAAAAAAAAAAGTTTTTCAGCATTCAAACATTCTTTTAAAATTATTTTTTATGGTTAACGTTAAGGCTAGTAGCTGAAAAAATGCAGTTTTCACAAAGAGAGAATGAGTTTGTACAGAATATTCTAACACCACCGTCTCATTCATTCCCTGTTTCTCATCATACACACTGACAGGACACCCCAACACGATATTTATGGTCACAGTTTATTTATTTATTTTTTAAATGAGAAAAACTTTTTTTTTAAAGTGAACATTCAGTTTGTAGCTATAGGTGGAAAAAAGCTCAGTTCCTACACAGTGCACGTGTCTCATATATCTGTTAGAAATGGGATTTATAATCCAGTCTACAGCACCAATGCTGCTATGATGTGCAGTCAATATATGGGTGGCACCCCCCATAAAGGCCTTGGCCTTCTTTCTGAGTTTGATTTATTGTCACAGTGTCTGAGCTCAGACAGCCTTAGTCTGTTAGATGATGTTTTCTTCTTTAGCGTCTATTTGTATTTTATTCCTGCTGTTTTTACTTTTATACTGATGTATTGTGCAATAGAAGTCAACTATGACTAAAGGAAATCAGGGATTATTAAAGCTTCATTTTTTTTACATGTTTCATGTATTTTTCAGTATTTTTCACATCTTTATTAAAGTATAACATTTAAATGGTTCAACATAAACAACGCATTAGCTTGATTTATTTCTTACAAAAATCATAGACCTTCACAAAGACTGTCCTGTGGTATAAACTTCATACGAACCAAGTTAATAGTTAAACTATGAGTTTGTCTGACATTTAGTCTGGGAACGTTTTGAGGAGGAGGAACGTTCATTAAAAAGTGCTGACAGGTGATGGAAAAAGTTCCCACTTTGAAGTGATGACAGACCTGAACTCAAAGCTGACGTCAGCTCATGCTCTCCCACTCAGACGTTCACCTTTACACTCAACATGAAGCAAATACACTCATAAATACAGTCAGTGACAAGTTCAGATAGACATGAAAAAGTCTATTGGTCGACATCGTGCTGCTTTTACTCTCATTAAATATAATCTATTACTTTTTTTGGTGGGTTTTCAGTAGGGCTGCACAATTCATGGAATTTTAATCGTGATTACAATTTAGTTTTTCACGATTAAATTAATCTGATCATCTGCAATATTTACGTTTAAAATACAGGCCCTGCACTCTGTAATAGTGGACTTATTCAGTTCATTTTAAAATCTTGGCTTCATTTTTTTAAATTGATTTTTTTTTTCAATCATAATTCCATTTTGAAGCTGAATGTAACTGTACACATTGTTTGTTTAAAAGTATATTTTTCCCTAATATGATACATAATTGTGGTTATCATTTTGGCCGTAATCGTGCAGCTCTAGTTTTCAGTAAATTTCCAGTTTCTGCTTCAACACTGTTTATTCTGCATAATGTAAAACTGAAAATTAAAAAAGAAATGCTTGTAGCTACCAGTAAGTTATTCCAAAGTGTTTAGTTTGTGTTAAGATAAAGCTTTATTCTCTTTTATTAAAAGATTTATCAATTTCTTAAATTGTGCCTCATTTAGAGGAAGTCAATGGTTTTTATTCAGGGTGGAACTGAAGGTCTACTGCTGCCCCCTAGGGGTGTGTGGAGTGAATAGCAGAAGAGCTTTGTTTCAAAACACTTTAAATCACTCCAGTTAATTAATCATTTAATAGAACAAAACGTTGACCATTAAAATGACATACTGTGCCTTTTATAGAAGGAACAGGTTTGATTTGAAGCCAGATTGACTTTTTTTGTACAGTGTCACCAAATAAAATGTAATTGTTCAAGTAGCTTTTATTATTGGAAAAATATTCAATCTATGTTGACAATATAAGATCCTTTAAAAAACATTTGTAAACCAATGTTATCTGAGCACAGAACAGCTACAATACAAGTAACCAAAATAAAAAAAAATTAAAAAGTCAGTGGAAAGTATTAGGACGCTGGAATTCTTCTTACATCACTTTCCTTTGTGTTACATATAATATTGCTTTGTAGCGAGTAGTGTGTGCCATCAGTGACTGGGGGAATAATATTTGTGTTCCTCGTTCAGACACACTGTCACAGAAGCACTTGTCTACATTTTGTAGAGGCTTGAGGAAAATAATTGCCTTATCTGCAACTGTCAAAATGATGAATGCCCCGGAGAGCTCTGAGAATTGACTGATGGAATTGGGGGAAAATCTAATCCCTGATCTGAACACTTTGTATAATACATTAACCCCTCTGGTACGGCACAGGCTACACACAAACACATTTGTATGGACTTATAGAAATAAATCCAACAGAGGCTGAAAAATCGATAAATATCAGGAGTTATGGCCTCGTCTGCACCGAGTCAAAGGGATTGAAATGTACAGTATGCAAAGACCAAAGCTAGATGCAAAACATATTTTAAATGCAAAAAGGCTTAATTTATTATTATTTATAAATCTGCAGCTGACATTAAGATATAATTGTGGAGAAATGATACAAATAATAGATGCATGCAATAATACATACACACAGGATCATTTTTATGTTTTCATTCATTTTTGCACTGTTACTGTATGTATTAAAAAATAGCATTATGTCAAAGTAAGCCTCAGAGGTTGTGTAGTGCATGTGATGTGGCCAATGATACCAAATATAACAACTAATAATAAACAGCATGGAGATAAACTCAATAAACTGAATACTATAACGTAAAATGGATTGAAAATGACTTTTAGTGCTTTGACTTATTCTGTGATTTTATGATATAGCAAATAATCAAGTTATGTGTCTAGAACCTGCGTGAAAATGGGTTCCTACTAGAGATGGGCGATATTATTGGCCCACTAATATTATCTGCCAAGATTTGCCATAAAATGTAATATTGGTCGACATCTGTTTATCTGGCGGTAGAAAAACAGATATGTGCTGTTCTTTGAGAAAATACATTAAACACAAATATGGAAGATTGTTCATTTCTGAAGTTGAATACTTATTCTAAACTAAACTCAATTCCTATTTTGCACAGATGACATTTATTTGTGAAATACATACAGTGAGGCATTGAAAGTATTATTAACCAGTGATTTCCATTCAGATATACTGTAGATGTATAACGTGAGCTTCTCTTCTGCTTCTCGGTGAAGGCGGTCGCATTCTTCTCTGCTCCCACTCTCCTCCCTATCTGCCCTGCTTGTTTTGTCTTCTGTTTTGTGGATCTAAGAGGAGACTCTGCATTTTAATTGGTCAGCTGGTCTCTTAACACTAGAAGTCCCAGGGATTTCTATATCCCCCCAGAAGTCCCAGAGCAGGGTCAAATGAACTCTAGGACCAAACTGACGACTCTGATGGCTACAATTTGCATCTATTCATTTGTAAATGAATCACCTGAGAAATCAGCAGGGGGGAGAGCCTGACTCTAACAATGGAAGTCTGGAATGTTAGGGGGAAGTGCCCTGGAAGCTAAAGTCACAATGCCCCGTTTATTAACTCGTTCTGCTTGATGCTGGGGGAGAACAAACACAGACTACAAACATTGAAAGAAACAGAGTCACCTCTTCCAACACACCTGATTCAAATGATTATCAGGCTTCTGCAGAGCTGGATGATCATTTGAATAAGGTGTGCTGATTAGTGGCCCTCGAGGACCGGAATTGGACACCCCTGGAATACCATGTTCTCATGCAGCCTTTTGTGCTGTGGGGAATAAATAGCTGGCTGCTTCCACCTGCTGACACTCCACACTTATTCTACTCAAAATGCAGAGAAGGTTTACCACTCAAGAAGCGTTGGAATTGATCCTGAACAATGCAAACCCTTGTGACTCAGATGGGGAGGACACATAAACCTTCAGCCAAATTCGGATTCGGACTCTGAGCTGTCTTCACCTTAGATTTCCCAAACATCCTATTTTCATTTCCTGACTTTATTTTTATTTAAAACCGAAGAAAAGAATAATTTGAATTTGGTCACATTGCAGATGACGAGACTGCTCCTCATCTAGAAAAGAGAGCTCGGTTGGAGAGTGAGCCCACAGAGACGGCGAAAGAGGGCACAGTGTGGCATGAAGAACATGTGGGTACAATTCTCCGTTTCACTCCAATGGAACCGTACGCTGCAGATGGAGAGCCAAAAGCAAAGGCCAGAAGAAGAATCAGGAGTCGCCTTCAGAGCTTCCTCTGTTTCATTACTGTTGGCATGCTCCGTCCCATTCAAGAATGGACTATTCAGCATGCACGGCAAACGGAGCAGACGGACTGGTTCATGATCCTCCATGAACTAATGGCATTTATTTCTGTTATTATTTTGAGGGGGGTGACCAAGGTTCCATCTCTGCGTGACAGCTGGTCAGCATGCCTGGGAAACCCACTTATCACTGGAATTATGTCACGAAACCGTTTCCAAGACATCATGCGTCACCTACGATTTGATGACATGTTTACGCGCAGTGAGCGAGTGCAGACAGATAAGTTTGCTGCAATTTCGGATGTGTGGGGATCGTTTGTTACCAACTGCATCACATGCTACAACCCTGGTCGACACATCACAATTGATGAACAGCTTTTCCCATCGAAGACTCGCTGCTGTTTCCTGCAGTACATTGCAACAAAACCCGACAAATTTGGCATAAAGTTTTGGGTGGCTTGTGATTTGAAAACAAAGTACATCTGCAATGTCCTCCCATATCTTGGAAAGGACCCCAGTCGTCCCAGTGAGGAGAGACTTTCTGAGAGTGTGGTGATGAAGCTGATGGAACCATTTATGGACAAAGGCAGGACGGTCACCACGGACAATTTCTTTACATCACTGACACTTGCACGACGACTGCTCAGCCGGAAAACCACCATCCTCGGGACAGTCAACAAGATTCGCCGGGAAATTCCTCAGTCAACTAGAAAGATGGACCACAAGGAATTCACCACTCAGGTATGTTGTTGGTCATTTTTATTCCATCAACACCTCTGAGTGTGTCATTGTGTTTAAAAGCGCTATAATAACAACAATTTCTTCTTTTTTTAGGTGTTTTCCACCACTGGTGCCACGCTGACGGTGTATGCGCCCAAACGAAAAAAGACCGTCTACATTCTCAGCAGCATGCACAGCGTGGTTGAGACTGAGGAAACCATCAAAAGGAAGCCAAACACCATCACCCAATACAACACCACAAAGTGCGGAGTGGATGTGATGGACCAGATGGTGCGGGAGTACAGTGTGCGCACAGGAACACGGCGATGGCCAGTCGCCGTGTTCTACAACATGATCGACATGGCGGCACTCAATGCACATCTGCTTTATCAAGCATGCACCGGGGTGCAGGAGAGACGGGTGGACTTCCTGGTTCAGCTAGCAAGAGAGTTGGCTAACTCTCATGTGAGTGAAAAGAAGGCACTCAAAGAGCAACTGCGCCAACAACAACCGCCTACACCTGGCCCTGGGAAAAGGGCTAAGTGTCAGATCAACCATTGCTGCAAGAGCAATCGCGCAACTGTGCGATGTGTTCATTGCCACAAATACACATGTGGCAAATGTAGGAGAGAGATACCGTGGCAGTGCCAAGTATGTCACGAGTCTCAATAAGAGGATGAAGGAGATTCTTCTAAATATGTGCACAGTTGCTTTGTTATTATCGTTATTTTTATTTATTTTGTTTGTTTTTTTTTTTTACACAAATAAAAACCATTGAAAACAAATCACAGTTGTTCTTTTGCACATTTCTCACACCACACTGTCATTAAAAATAAACAATTTTTGTGTTCTCTTTGGGTCAAATGACACCTCTCTGGGTTTTATAGGTAAAAAGTTCATTTGACACCTCTGTGGGACTTCTAGTGTTAATGCAATTAATCAAATTATTTTCGACATAAAAAGGGCAGGGGTGAGCAGGCGTGTCTGGGCGCAACGTTTGCGGCCGGATACACAATAGATTCCTAGAACAAGTGGAAGGTTGTGTGTCTGTCCATGCTTTTCATGGAGGATGTGGAGGACATCTACATGATTAGATTTATGGTAGCAGGGATGCTGCTGATTGGAGCTGGCAGCTTTCTGATCTATCGCAAACTTTGTGTTCCATTTGCAGCTGTTTTGGGAAGGCTTCCAGTCATTTCTGAAGGATGGGGAAGAGCACTCAACACTCAGACTAATGTGATGAATGAACTCAAAAGTAAGCAGGAGACTACTTCGGAGCATTTACGCAGTATTAAAACCAACTTGGAGAAGCTGAGTGCTTGGTTTGCAGTTTGAGGTCACATTATTGGATTTTACTGCTGGGGACCAAAGACTCAAGGCTACCGAAATTGTGCTAGCCTGAATCAAAAACACATGCTTATCACCATTGACCTCCCCCGCAGGACAGCCGCTCAAGGCTGTCTTCTATTTCAGAAAAGATGTTGTGTAGACTTGATGCTGCGTCCTCCTCCTCCTCCCGTGTCACCACCTGGACTTTTGTTTTCTGAACCAGATCTACCAAGGTTGTCACACATCATCTGACTGTATCAGAGGGAAAGGGTTTATCTTTCAATGCCTCCACCGGCCCTACGTCTTCCCCTCCCCCCACAAGCTAAAAAAGAGCATGTGAACCGCCTACAGAGGCTGCACGCACGTGCCCCCCAGCGGATGGCAATCCCTTCTTTTCTCCTCCGTTTGTGACTGTGTGACTGTGTTTTGTCTTTGTGCACGTACGCCGAGGAGGTTTTTTCCTAGTTTTGTACTGTCCTCCTCAATAGGGAAGTTAGTTTAAAACCTGCTTTTTCCCCTCACCTCTCCTCCTGTTGTTTTCCCATTTTCCATCTAACTACGGGACGATTCCCATGCCCATGGTGATCCACAGTTTCTCCCATTCTTGTCCTCCTATGTTATATGTGATTGTCTTTCCATGTTTCTTTGGACGGGTTGATACTGAAATCTTTGTACAGCACTGTGATTTTTTTTTCTCCTGTGAAAAGCACTTTATAAATAAAATGTACTTACTAAAATCAGGAGGAGGGGGTCTATGTATATTTCTCTATTGGTTAATATCGGAAATTGGAAATTTATTGTTGGACAATTTTAGGCATAGCTGCAAAAGCTAATATTGCAAAAGCTAACATCCCTAGATTATATCATTAATCATAAATAACCCCTCTAGATAAAATTAAGAATCTATGTTATATGTTATAGATGTATAATCACAACTAACTCTACCAAGTTAATCAAATCTTTTGAAATATTGTGATCACCATTGTGAAAACCAAGTTTGCAGCACCATGGCATTAAAATGGGATCTTGCATTGACATTTTCTGTCACACTTTTACATATAGTTTTATAGTATCAACTTTGAGGAAAAAATGTTTGCTGTTTGCAAAAAAAAAAAAAAAACGTGTATTTCTATTTGTTTTACATCATTTGAACTGAAGCCAGTTTATTTATTATCAGTTTGTTTGAATACACACACACACACACACACACCCTTCTACTCCCTTCACTGAGTAGCAATCGTACCCAGATAAGAAGAGATATCAACTCTAATTATAATTCACATTAACTTTTTACAAGTTAATGCTCTTCAATGAAGTTTTCTTTAAAAAGGCATAGACAGCAAACGAGCTCTAATGCTTCCAGTCACACATGGGTGGAATATATCATCCCCAATATGAGGAGAGAACATACCTGTGACAGGTTATTGACCTCACACTTTCCACACCATTTCACTGAGTGGGACACAGCAAGAAAACGCTCAGCATTTCACTCCCAGTTCACTGAATTATGAATCAGCCAAAAGGTGGAATGATTAAAGATTCAACATTCTGTGGTTTGACCAATAGATGGTGTCCTCCACCATTAGCTCTTCATATCTATTACAGAGGGCATGAATATTAGAAGAGGGGAATAAGTAATCCAAAAATGATCAATCAGTGTTTGCGAAACTCAGGGAGAAGTCACGGTGGTATGAATGAAATCAACAGTGCAGTCTTTATCTTTATACATTAATAAATAAAAACACATCAGACAGTATGAAAGTGAATCCATCCATCTGTCCAATGCCATTCATTCATACACATTTATTTTTTGCACTTCTGCAAATCTTGTGAATAAAAACTGATTTCTCTAGTGTTTCTATAGGATACTCTCAACAGTTATAGACGGTTTCTCACCGCGTCGTCAAACAGGAAGTGGCCATATTGGAGGTACTCAGCAGGTAAACAAAGCAGATTCCAAACGTGGAACTAAAGGAAATGGTGAATTATTTTATCTGTATCAATCAGTCAGAGCATGAAAAACATTTAGAGTTTTATAAACTGTTAAAAGTTAGAATAAATCATAGAGAACAATGTCAACAGTTATCAGAGGAAAGGAGGAGCTAGTGGTTAGTGAAGCTAAACCAGGATCTACGAGGCAAACATCTGGACAACATCTGAATGTGTTCGTCCTATTTCTTGTCAGGTTAGTGAATTGTTGATATCAGCAGCTCTGAACTCATTTTATAGTGTGATGATAATAATATAATTCATTATTGACTTAATATAATCACATTTATTAACCTGCTACAGTAGCAACACAGATGTTAAAATGTAGAGCTAAAATGTAGAGCTGTATTTCTCATTGTATTCCAGGTCAAAGGTCAGACCTTTATCTAAAGGGTTAGGGTTAAAACCAGGTAGTTGATCATATCAGGATACGTAATAGACCAGGGGTGGGCAAACTTTTTGGCTCAGTGGTCACATGGACTTTTAAAAATGGACAGACGGGCGGGGCCAGCACCCCATACATACATACATTCTTCTTCTTCAAATTTATAAAACTTCATAACAAATCAACAATATGCTACAGATATGCAACTTTCACCCAAATGTATCCCCAATTCTAAAGAAAGGTTTGTACATTTAAGGAGAGACAGACCTGTTAGTAGAGCAGAGCTTCTCACAGTGTGTGGTAGAGAACGGAGACATGACAGGTTGAAAGTTACAATTTCATGCCAATTTCATAAAAACCCTTTCTTCATTGACAATAAAAGTCATTACTAGGCAAATTTAGAATCCTAAAATGTATCAGAAATGAAAAGAGCATTTACTTAAGACTACATTAGATATGTGACTGGGATCAAAATGTAACGTGGAACTAAAATACAAACATAATGATTTACGTTGGCATGTGAAGTGGAGCGGAACCATAAATAAACTTTTATTATCTGCTTTAAAGGGGACATATCATGGTTTTAAATCCTTCCTTTTTACATATAAATCATACAGTTGTGGTCTATATAAAGCAGAACTGCAATGTTTGGGTCTGAATTCCTCATTATTATAGCTCCACCCCTTTTCTGATGTGTTTCTGAGAGCAACTCGTTTTGGTGCGGTCTCTTTAAATGCAAATGAGACACTTCATACCCCGCCCCCTCTCCAGGTTCAACTCCACCCTGCTCGGCCATTTTTGTAGTTTGATAGAAGAGGTACGGCTATGTAGCGGCGCAGAAAAAGTTTATTCACACATTATTTACAAAATGTTAACAACGTTAGACTTGTCCATCCAGCCTTACATGTTCCAGCCAGAGTCTGACCCAGTGGAGCGAGATGAAGTTCATATGTTAGCGCTGTCTGCTCGTTTTAGATCCTTGATGATATGGCCTACGTGGTTTAATTTATTCTAAAGTTTTCATTAGTCATTTCATTTTGCCGTTTTTGTCTCCAAAAAGACTGTATTCTTCTTCTTCTTTGTAGGTGTGTTATGGTGGCGACTAATCTAATTCTGCTTTCTTTCTCATCTTACATTTTCTGTCCATACCGTGTAGGATGTCAGGCATCACAGGACTAAGTCAAAGGAATACAGTCATTATTATGATATTGTAACGGACTGAGTCCCAATGTAGTTTATTCAACGAGTGTTGTGGTTTCCCATGGCCGTGAAGACATCATTGTTACGTGCAGCTTTCTCTGCCAATGTTCGTCTTTGTTTACATGTGTTCTGCGTGTTGATTGGCTGGGAGGCGAGAAAAGGGCGGGCGTATTTTATTAAATTAGATGAATAAAAGACCAATCTTATTCAAATAAGTAAACATAATACATTAAATAAATAATTGTTTGAGTGAGTCACATGACTAGAGCATAAGCTGCTTTGATCTCTTGAACCTGAGATGAAAGGAGCTTCCATTTTCAGTGGCTGTGGCTGTGTGTGCTTCTGATTGGCGGAGAGTGAGATTGATGTCATCTTTGTGTTCTATTTCTGGACCCTGAGATGAAAGAAGGTCATTCTACACTGGCTGTGGTTCTGTGTGCTTCTTAACAAAGGTTTATGTTTCAGTCATTTTCTGAGCAGCAGCAGCAGTGAGGGAAAGAGTTTTAAAAACTTCATTAGATCTTTAACTTCAAAATTATAAGATCAAAACAAACAAAGGACTAACATGGCCTTGACCAATATGAAGTCATTTTCACAGAAAGTGGAACAGGCTCCTCCCACATCCTCGTTTAAACAACACCTGGATTTCTTTCAGCGTCTCTTAGATGAATTAAACGATCTGAAGAAGTGTGTGATCAAGGAACGATCTGAAAAACTGATGGAACTAGAGGCTAAAGAAAGTTCTTTGAAGGACACAATCAAAGACCAAGAAGTCCAACTTGGTCAAAACAGAGAGAAGACCCAGGAATTAAAGGACAAATATGAAGTTCAATTAAAGGAGGCTCAGGACACGTGCAGCAGGCTCTCTGAAGAACTGCAGCTATCTCATGACCAGTGCAGAACCCTCTCCTCTGAGCTCATGGAGAGCAAGAACCAGTCCACCATGCTGTCTGCACAACTGGAGTTCTATAAGAACCAACCTAGTCTGTCCTCCCCAAACCACATGGAGCCCAATGACCAGGTGTGGAAAACAAAACAGGTTGACAGCAATGTGTGTGTCTCACAAGAACCTGATCAGCAGTTCATACCAGTCTACCAAGGGCCCACTACTAGTATGGTGGACTACTCCCAGCCCCCTCAGCGGTTAATTCCTGCTTACAAAGACCCCAACACTGGTATGGTCCACTGTGGTGAGCCCATTTACCCAGTGTACCCAGACCCCAATACTGGTGTGGTTTACAACTACCAGCCCACACCAGATGGACAGTTCTGCACCGTGAACCCAGACTTCCAGTATCTGGTCTCTGAATGCTCCCAACCTTCTTCAGAGAATATGGAGCAAGACCAAGAACTCTCCAAGGAACTGGGTCAGACTAGGGACCAGGACCAAGAACTGGGTCAGACTAGGGACCAGGACCAAGAACTGGGTCAGACTAGGGACCAGGACCAAGAACTGGGTCAGACTAGGGACCAGGACCAAGAACTGGGTCAGACTAGGGACCAGGACCAAGAACTGGGTCGGACCATGAACCAGGACCATCAACTGGATCAGACTACGAACCAGAACCAAGGAACTGGATCAGACTACGAACCAGGACCAAGTAACTCGATCAGAGTGCAGACCAGTAATGATGCGTCCTCTATCAAAGAGGACCAGAAGCATCTGGACAAACTCTCCTCAGAACAGAAGGAGAAGGAAGTCCAGAAAAAAACAAAGAAAGGAAAGGGCAGACGAAAGCGTAAACCTAGACTTTAGATGAAGTCGTCACCTTTAGGTTCACTTTAGATTAGACACTTTGTTCTATGTGTGTGAGTGATTGTTTAGGGTTAGGGTTCTCCGGGTGCTCCTACATAAAAATATGTTGATATTTTGTGACTTTGCTGTGGAAAATATTTCAAAATAAAGGGTTCCATTTGATTGATCTCTACTGCTGTTTGTTCTTGTAATTTGTGTTCTTTGTTCTCATTTTATTTATGCTCTCAAATTATTTATTTTGCTTGTTGTAAATACATGTTGGGCTTCTCTGTAGACCAGGGGTTCTCAACCTTGGGTTTGAGAGACACTAGGAGGGGGTCGCCAGATACAATTTGAACCCATTTTACTTTGTTTTTGAACTTTTAGCTTATCTATTAGCACACTGCATTATTAGCGGTGTCCAACATCTATTATCTGGTTCAAGGATTTTACAGGTGTATTCAGGCGACACCACAAAATCCCACAATAAAACATCAACAAACAGCTTACTTTGATTATCTGATGTGGAAGAACTGTTTGTCTGGCCAGCTATTCAAATTTCTACTTCTACCATGAGTAAGTTCTTCTGCCTCTTCTTCTTCTTCTTCTTTGTAGGTGTGTTATGGTGGCGACTAATCTAACTCTGCTTTCTTTCTCATCTTACATTTTCTGGCCATACCGTGTAGGATGTCAGGCATCACAGGACTAAGTCAAAGGAATACAGTCATTATTATTATATTGTAACGGACTGAGTCCCAATGTAGTTTATTCAACGAGTGTTGTGGTTTCCCATGGCCGTGAAGACATCATTGTTACGTGCAGCTTTCTCTGCCAATGTTCGTCTTTGTTTACATGTGTTCTGTGTGTTGATTGGCTGGGAGGCGAGAAAAGGGCGGGCGTAAGGGGAGAATGGGATAACATTTGGTTCCCACGGGTGTTGGTCACTTTTACACATTTTATTTCTGATTAAGACAAGGATTTACATCTTTAAGATGACTATATACCACTGAATTACATTTTATTAAATTAGATGAATAAAAGACCAATCTTATTCAAATAAGTAAACATAATACATTAAATAAATAATTGTTTGAGTGAGTCACATGACTAGAGCATAAGCTGCTTTGATCTCTTGAACCTGAGATGAAAGGAGCTTCCATTTTCAGTGGCTGTGGCTGTGTGTGCTTCTGATTGGCGGAGAGTGAGATTGATGTCATCTTTGTGTTCTATTTCTGGACCCTGAGATGAAAGAAGGTCATTCTACACTGGCTGTGGTTCTGTGTGCTTCTTAACAAAGGTTTATGTTTCAGTCATTTTCTGAGCAGCAGCAGCAGTGAGGGAAAGAGTTTTAAAACTTCATTAGATCTTTAACTTCAAAATTATAAGATCAAAACAAACAAAGGACTAACATGGCCTTGACCAATATGAAGTCATTTTCACAGAAAGTGGAACAGGCTCCTCCCACATCCTCGTTTAAACAACACCTGGATTTCTTTCAGCGTCTCTTAGATGAATTAAACGATCTGAAGAAGTGTGTGATCAAGGAACGATCTGAAAAACTGATGGAACTAGAGGCTAAAGAAAGTTCTTTGAAGGACACAATCAAAGACCAAGAAGTCCAACTTGGTCAAAACAGAGAGAAGACCCAGGAATTAAAGGACAAATATGAAGTTCAATTAAAGGAGGCTCAGGACACGTGCAGCAGGCTCTCTGAAGAACTGCAGCTATCTCATGACCAGTGCAGAACCCTCTCCTCTGAGCTCATGGAGAGCAAGAACCAGTCCACCATGCTGTCTGCACAACTGGAGTTCTATAAGAACCAACCTAGTCTGTCCTCCCCAAACCACATGGAGCCCAATGACCAGGTGTGGAAAACAAAACAGGTTGACAGCAATGTGTGTGTCTCACAAGAACCTGATCAGCAGTTCATACCAGTCTACCAAGGGCCCACTACTAGTATGGTGGACTACTCCCAGCCCCCTCAGCGGTTAATTCCTGCTTACAAAGACCCCAACACTGGTATGGTCCACTGTGGTGAGCCCATTTACCCAGTGTACCCAGACCCCAATACTGGTGTGGTTTACAACTACCAGCCCACACCAGATGGACAGTTCTGCACCGTGAACCCAGACTTCCAGTATCTGGTCTCTGAATGCTCCCAACCTTCTTCAGAGAATATGGAGCAAGACCAAGAACTCTCCAAGGAACTGGGTCAGACTAGGGACCAGGACCAAGAACTGGGTCAGACTAGGGACCAGGACCAAGAACTGGGTCAGACTAGGGACCAGGACCAAGAACTGGGTCAGACTTCGAACAAGGACCAAGAACTGGGTCGGACCATGAACCAGGACCATCAACTGGATCAGACTACGAACCAGAACCAAGGAACTGGATCAGACTACGAACCAGGACCAAGTAACTCGATCAGAGTGCAGACCAGTAATGATGCGTCCTCTATCAAAGAGGACCAGAAGCATCTGGACAAACTCTCCTCAGAACAGAAGGAGAAGGAAGTCCAGAAAAAAACAAAGAAAGGAAAGGGCAGACGAAAGCGTAAACCTAGACTTTAGATGAAGTCGTCACCTTTAGGTTCACTTTAGATTAGACACTTTGTTCTATGTGTGTGAGTGATTGTTTAGGGTTAGGGTTCTCCGGGTGCTCCTACATAAAAATATGTTGATATTTTGTGACTTTGCTGTGGAAAATATTTCAAAATAAAGGGTTCCATTTGATTGATCTCTACTGCTGTTTGTTCTTGTAATTTGTGTTCTTTGTTCTCATTTTATTTATGTTCTCAAATTATTTATTTTGCTTGTTGTAAATACATGTTGGGCTTCTCTGTAGACCAGGGGTTCTCAACCTTGGGTTTGAGAGACACTAGGAGGGGGTCGCCAGATACAATTTGAACCCATTTTACTTTGTTTTTGAACTTTTAGCTTATCTATTAGCACACTGCATTATTAGCGGTGTCCAACATCTATTATCTGGTTCAAGGATTTTACAGGTGTATTCAGGCGACACCACAAAATCCCACAATAAAACATCAACAAACAGCTTACTTTGATTATCTGACGTGGAAGAACTGTTTGTCTGGCCAGCTATTCAAATTTCTGCTTCTACCATGAGTAAGTTTCTTCTGCCGCTTCTTCTTCTTCTTCTTGTAGGTGTGTTATGGTGGCGACTAATCTAACTCTGCTTTCTTTCTCATCTTACATTTTCTGGCCATACCGTGTAGGATGTCAGGCATCACAGGACTAAGTCAAAGGAATACAGTCATTATTATTATATTGTAACGGACTGAGTCCCAATGTAGTTTATTCAACGAGTGTTGTGGTTTCCCATGGCCGTGAAGACATCATTGTTACGTGCAGCTTTCTCTGCCAATGTTCGTCTTTGTTTACATGTGTTCTGTGTGTTGATTGGCTGGGAGGCGAGAAAAGGGCGGGCGTAAGGGGAGAATGGGATAACATTTGGTTCCCACGGGTGTTGGTCACTTTTAACACATTTTATTTCTGATTAAGACAAGGATTTACATCTTTAAGATGACTATATACCACTGAATTACATTTTATTAAATTAGATGAATAAAAGACCAATCTTATTCAAATAAGTAAACATAATACATTAAATAAATAATTGTTTGAGTGAGTCACATGACTAGAGCATAAGCTGCTTTGATCTCTTGAACCTGAGATGAAAGGAGCTTCCATTTTCAGTGGCTGTGGCTGTGTGTGCTTCTGATTGGCGGAGAGTGAGATTGATGTCATCTTTGTGTTCTATTTCTGGACCCTGAGATGAAAGAAGGTCATTCTACACTGGCTGTGGTTCTGTGTGCTTCTTAACAAAGGTTTATGTTTCAGTCATTTTCTGAGCAGCAGCAGCAGTGAGGGAAAGAGTTTTAAAACTTCATTAGATCTTTAACTTCAAAATTATAAGATCAAAACAAACAAAGGACTAACATGGCCTTGACCAATATGAAGTCATTTTCACAGAAAGTGGAACAGGCTCCTCCCACATCCTCGTTTAAACAACACCTGGATTTCTTTCAGCGTCTCTTAGATGAATTAAACGATCTGAAGAAGTGTGTGATCAAGGAACGATCTGAAAAACTGATGGAACTAGAGGCTAAAGAAAGTTCTTTGAAGGACACAATCAAAGACCAAGAAGTCCAACTTGGTCAAAACAGAGAGAAGACCCAGGAATTAAAGGACAAATATGAAGTTCAATTAAAGGAGGCTCAGGACACGTGCAGCAGGCTCTCTGAAGAACTGCAGCTATCTCATGACCAGTGCAGAATCCTCTCCTCTGAGCTCATGGAGAGCAAGAACCAGTCCACCATGCTGTCTGCACAACTGGAGTTCTATAAGAACCAACCTAGTCTGTCCTCCCCAAACCACATGGAGCCCAATGACCAGGTGTGGAAAACAAAACAGGTTGACAGCAATGTGTGTGTCTCACAAGAACCTGATCAGCAGTTCATACCAGTCTACCAAGGGCCCACTACTAGTATGGTGGACTACTCCCAGCCCCCTCAGCGGTTAATTCCTGCTTACAAAGACCCCAACACTGGTATGGTCCACTGTGGTGAGCCCATTTACCCAGTGTACCCAGACCCCAATACTGGTGTGGTTTACAACTACCAGCCCACACCAGATGGACAGTTCTGCACCGTGAACCCAGACTTCCAGTATCTGGTCTCTGAATGCTCCCAACCTTCTTCAGAGAATATGGAGCAAGACCAAGAACTCTCCAAGGAACTGGGTCAGACTAGGGACCAGGACCAAGAACTGGGTCAGACTAGGGACCAGGACCAAGAACTGGGTCAGACTAGGGACCAGGACCAAGAACTGGGTCAGACTTCGAACAAGGACCAAGAACTGGGTCGGACCATGAACCAGGACCATCAACTGGATCAGACTACGAACCAGAACCAAGGAACTGGATCAGACTACGAACCAGGACCAAGTAACTCGATCAGAGTGCAGACCAGTAATGATGCGTCCTCTATCAAAGAGGACCAGAAGCATCTGGACAAACTCTCCTCAGAACAGAAGGAGAAGGAAGTCCAGAAAAAAACAAAGAAAGGAAAGGGCAGACGAAAGCGTAAACCTAGACTTTAGATGAAGTCGTCACCTTTAGGTTCACTTAGATTAGACACTTTGTTCTATGTGTGTGAGTGATTGTTTAGGGTTAGGGTTCTCCGGGTGCTCCTACATAAAAATATGTTGATATTTTGTGACTTTGCTGTGGAAAATATTTCAAAATAAAGGGTTCCATTTGATTGATCTCTACTGCTGTTTGTTCTTGTAATTTGTGTTCTTTGTTCTCATTTTATTTATGTTCTCAAATTATTTATTTTGCTTGTTGTAAATACATGTTGGGCTTCTCTGTAGACCAGGGGTTCTCAACCTTGGGTTTGAGAGACACTAGGAGGGGGTCGCCAGATACAATTTGAACCCATTTTACTTTGTTTTGAACTTTTAGCTTATCTATTAGCACACTGCATTATTAGCGGTGTCCAACATCTATTATCTGGTTCAAGGATTTTACAGGTGTATTCAGGCGACACCACAAAATCCCACAATAAAACATCAACAAACAGCTTACTTTGATTATCTGACGTGGAAGAACTGTTTGTCTGGCCAGCTATTCAAATTTCTGCTTCTACCATGAGTAAGTTCTTCTGCCGCTTCTTCTTCTTCTTCTTTGTAGGTGTGTTATGGTGGCGACTAATCTAACTCTGCTTTCTTTCTCATCTTACATTTTCTGGCCATACCGTGTAGGATGTCAGGCATCACAGGACTAAGTCAAAGGAATACAGTCATTATTATTATATTGTAACGGACTGAGTCCCAATGTAGTTTATTCAACGAGTGTTGTGGTTTCCCATGGCCGTGAAGACATCATTGTTACGTGCAGCTTTCTCTGCCAATGTTCGTCTTTGTTTACATGTGTTCTGTGTGTTGATTGGCTGGGAGGCGAGAAAAGGGCGGGGCGTAAGGGGAGAATGGGATAACATTTGGTTCCCACGGGTGTTGGTCACTTTTAACACATTTTATTTCTGATTAAGACAAGGATTTACATCTTTAAGATGACTATATACCACTGAATTACATTTTATTAAATTAGATGAATAAAAGACCAATCTTATTCAAATAAGTAAACATAATACATTAAATAAATAATTGTTTGAGTGAGTCACATGACTAGAGCATAAGCTGCTTTGATCTCTTGAACCTGAGATGAAAGGAGCTTCCATTTTCAGTGGCTGTGGCTGTGTGTGCTTCTGATTGGCGGAGAGTGAGATTGATGTCATCTTTGTGTTCTATCTCTGGACCCTGAGATGAAAGCAGGTCATTCTACACTGGCTGTGGTTCTGTGTGCTTCTTAACAAAGGTTTATGTTTCAGTCATTTTCTGAGCAGCAGCAGCAGTGAGGGAAAGAGTTTTAAAACTTCATTAGATCTTTAACTTCAAAATTATAAGATCAGAACAAACAAAGGACTAACATGGCCTTGACCAATATGAAGTCATTTTCACAGAAAGTGGAACAGGCTCCTCCCACATCCTCGTTTAAACAACACCTGGATTTCTTTCAGCGTCTCTTAGATGAATTAAACGATCTGAAGAAGTGTGTGATCAAGGAACGATCTGAAAAACTGATGGAACTAGAGGCTAAAGAAAGTTCTTTGAAGGACACAATCAAAGACCAAGAAGTCCAACTTGGTCAAAACAGAGAGAAGACCCAGGAATTAAAGGACAAATATGAAGTTCAATTAAAGGAGGCTCAGGACACGTGCAGCAGGCTCTCTGAAGAACTGCAGCTATCTCATGACCAGTGCAGAATCCTCTCCTCTGAGCTCATGGAGAGCAAGAACCAGTCCACCATGCTGTCTGCACAACTGGAGTTCTATAAGAACCAATCTAGTCTGTCCTCCCCAAACCACATGGAGCCCAATGACCAGGTGTGGAAAACAAAACAGGTTGACAGCAATGTGTGTGTCTCACAAGAACCTGATCAGCAGTTCATACCAGTCTACCAAGGGCCCACTACTAGTATGGTGGACTACTCCCAGCCCCCTCAGCGGTTAATTCCTGCTTACAAAGACCCCAACACTGGTATGGTCCACTGTGGTGAGCCCATTTACCCAGTGTACCCAGACCCCAATACTGGTGTGGTTTACAACTACCAGCCCACACCAGATGGACAGTTCTGCACCGTGAACCTAGACTTCCAGTATCTGGTCTCTGAATGCTCCCAACCTTCTTCAGAGAATATGGAGCAAGACCAAGAACTCTCCAAGGAACTGGGTCAGACTAGGGACCAGGACCAAGAACTGGGTCAGACTAGGGACCAGGACCAAGAACTGGGTCAGACTAGGGACCAGGACCAAGAAGTGGGTCAGACTAGGAACCAGGACCAAGAACTGGGTCGGACCATGAACCAGGACCATCAACTGGATCAGACTATGAACCAGAACCAAGGAACTGGATCAGACTACGAACCAGGACCAAGTAACTCGATCAGAGTGCAGACCAGTAATGATGCGTCCTCTATCAAGGAGGACCAGAAGCATCTGGACAAACTCTCCTCAGAACAGAAGGAGAAGGAAGTCCAGAAAAAAACAAAGAAAGGAAAGGGCAGACGAAAGCGTAAACCTAGACTTTAGATGAAGTCGTCACCTTTAGGTTCACTTTAGATTAGACACTTTGTTCTATGTGTGTGAGTGATTGTTTAGGGTTAGGGTTCTCCGGGTGCTCCTACATAAAAATATGTTGATATTTTTTGACTTTGCTATGGAAAATATTTCAAAATAAAGGGTTCCATTTGATTGATCTCTACTGCTGTTTGTTCTTGTAATTTGTGTTCTTTGTTCTCATTCTATTTATGCTCTCAAATTATTTATTTTGCTTGTTGTAAATACATGTTGGGCTTCTCTGTAGACCAGGGGTTCTCAACCTTGGGTTTGAGAGACACTAGGAGGGGGTCGCCAGATACAATTTGAACCCATTTTACTTTGTTTTTGAACTTTTAGCTTATCTATTAGCACACTGCATTATTAGCGGTGTCCAACATCTATTATCTGGTTCAAGGATTTTACAGGTGTATTCAGGCGACACCACAAAATCCCACAATAAAACATCAACAAACAGCTTACTTTGATTATCTGACGTGGAAGAACTGTTTGTCTGGCCAGCTATTCAAATTTCTGCTTCTACCATGAGTAAGTTCTTCTGCCGCTTCTTCTTCTTCTTCTTTGTAGGTGTGTTATGGTGGCGACTAATCTAACTCTGCTTTCTTTCTCATCTTACATTTTCTGTCCATACCGTGTAGGATGTCAGGCATCACAGGACTAAGTCAAAGGAATACAGTCATTATTATTATATTGTAACGGACTGAGTCCCAATGTAGTTTATTCAACGAGTGTTGTGGTTTCCCATGGCCGTGAAGACATCATTGTTACGTGCAGCTTTCTCTGCCAATGTTCGTCTTTGTTTACATGTGTTCTGCGTGTTGATTGGCTGGGAGGCGAGAAAAGGGCGGGCGTAAGGGGAGAATGGGATAACATTTGGTTCCCACGGGTGTTGGTCACTTTTAACACATTTTATTTCTGATTAAGACAAGGATTTACATCTTTAAGATGATTATATACCACTGAATTACATTTTATTAAATTAGATGAATAAAAGACCAATCTTATTCAAATAAGTAAACATAATACATTAAATAAATAATTGTTTGAGTGAGTCACATGACTAGAGCATAAGCTGCTTTGATCTCTTGAACCTGAGATGAAAGGAGCTTCCATTTTCAGTGGCTGTGGCTGTGTGTGCTTCTGATTGGCGGAGAGTGAGATTGATGTCATCTTTGTGTTCTATTTCTGGACCCTGAGATGAAAGAAGGTCATTCTACACTGGCTGTGGTTCTGTGTGCTTCTTAACAAAGGTTTATGTTTCAGTCATTTTCTGAGCAGCAGCAGCAGTGAGGGAAAGAGTTTTAAAACTTCATTAGATCTTTAACTTCAAAATTATAAGATCAAAACAAACAAAGGACTAACATGGCCTTGACCAATATGAAGTCATTTTCACAGAAAGTGGAACAGGCTCCTCCCACATCCTCGTTTAAACACCTGGATTTCTTTCAGCGTCTCTTAGATGAATTAAACGATCTGAAGAAGTGTGTGATCAAGGAACGATCTGAAAAACTGATGGAACTAGAGGCTAAAGAAAGTTCTTTGAAGGACACAATCAAAGACCAAGAAGTCCAACTTGGTCAAAACAGAGAGAAGACCCAGGAATTAAAGGACAAATATGAAGTTCAATTAAAGGAGGCTCAGGACACGTGCAGCAGGCTCTCTGAAGAACTGCAGCTATCTCATGACCAGTGCAGAACCCTCTCCTCTGAGCTCATGGAGAGCAAGAACCAGTCCACCATGCTGTCTGCACAACTGGAGTTCTATAAGAACCAATCTAGTCTGTCCTCCCCAAACCACATGGAGCCCAATGACCAGGTGTGGAAAACAAAACAGGTTGACAGCAATGTGTGTGTCTCACAAGAACCTGATCAGCAGTTCATACCAGTCTACCAAGGGCCCACTACTAGTATGGTGGACTACTCCCAGCCCCCTCAGCGGTTAATTCCTGCTTACAAAGACCCCAACACTGGTATGGTCCACTGTGGTGAGCCCATTTACCCAGTGTACCCAGACCCCAATACTGGTGTGGTTTACAACTACCAGCCCACACCAGATGGACAGTTCTGCACCGTGAACCCAGACTTCCAGTATCTGGTCTCTGAATGCTCCCAACCTTCTTCAGAGAATATGGAGCAAGACCAAGAACTCTCCAAGGAACTGGGTCAGACTAGGGACCAGGACCAAGAACTGGGTCAGACTAGGGACCAGGACCAAGAACTGGGTCAGACTAGGGACCAGGACCAAGAACTGGGTCAGACTAGGGACCAGGACCAAGAACTGGGTCGGACCATGAACCAGGACCATCAACTGGATCAGACTACGAACCAGAACCAAGGAACTGGATCAGACTACGAACCAGGACCAAGTAACTCGATCAGAGTGCAGACCAGTAATGATGCGTCCTCTATCAAGGAGGACCAGAAGCATCTGGACAAACTCTCCTCAGAACAGAAGGAGAAGGAAGTCCAGAAAAAAACAAAGAAAGGAAAGGGCAGACGAAAGCGTAAACCTAGACTTTAGATGAAGTCGTCACCTTTAGGTTCACTTTAGATTAGACACTTTGTCTATGTGTGTGAGTGATTGTTTAGGGTTAGGGTTCTCCGGGTGCTCCTACATAAAAATATGTTGATATTTTGTGACTTTGCTGTGGAAAATATTTCAAAATAAAGGGTTCCATTTGATTGATCTCTACTGCTGTTTGTTCTTGTAATTTGTGTTCTTTGTTCTCATACTATTTATGCTCTCAAATTATTTATTTTGCTTGTTGTAAATACATGTTGGGCTTCTCTGTAGACCAGGGGTTCTCAACCTTGGGGTTGAGAGACACTAGGAGGGGGTCGCCAGATACAATTTGAACCCATTTTACTTTGTTTTTGAACTTTTAGCTTATCTATTAGCACACTGCATTATTAGCGGTGTCCAACATCTATTATCTGGTTCAAGGATTTTACAGGTGTATTCAGGCGACACCACAAAATCCCACAATAAAACATCAACAAACAGCTTACTTTGATTATCCGACGTGGAAGAACTGTTTGTCTGGCCAGCTATTCAAATTTCTGCTTCTACCATGAGTAAGTTCTTCTGCCTCTTCTTCTTCTTCTTCCTTGTAGGTGTGTTATGGTGGCGACTAATCTAACTCTGCTTTCTTTCTCATCTTACATTTTCTGTCCATACCGTGTAGGATGTCAGGCATCACAGGACTAAGTCAAAGGAATACAGTCATTATTATGATATTGTAACGGACTGAGTCCCAATGTAGTTTATTCAACGAGTGTTGTGGTTTCCCATGGCCGTGAAGACATCATTGTTACGTGCAGCTTTCTCTGCCAATGTTCGTCTTTGTTTACATGTGTTCTGCGTGTTGATTGGCTGGGAGGCGAGAAAAGGGCGGGCGTAAGGGGAGAATGGGATAACATTTGGTTCCCACGGGTGTTGAGGTGATAGATGACAGAGTAAGACGGTTCATTTTGTGTTTAAATTGTTTATTTTGGCTTTGGCGGGCCGGATTAAAAAGACCAACGTGCCGGATGTGGCCCACGGGCCGTAGTTTGCCCCCTATGCAATAGTTGGAAGACTCTCCAGGTCGTCATTGATCCAACTCGTATGGATCTGCACCACCAATAAGCCATAACTTTAACAAATATCTTGAACAAGTCCTTCCCTGTATGCTTTTACATCTAGATCGTATATTTTAAGGAGCTTTTCTGTGGTTTCAGACATTTCTCCATCACAGTGTTTATCTCTGAGTGCCTCCAATATGGCCGCACATCCAGGTTACTGCCCAGAACATGGCAGAGGTAAAAACCTTCTATAGAACAAAAGACAGATAACGTAGAATAAAAAATAACAGTTTTATTTATTGTCTTCACCTTTTTAGGCTTTTAGTTTCTAATTGTAAAAATGTAAAAAATATATATAAATATTTAATTGTGTTTCTATATGCAGCACATTTCAGAAACTCTGCTATCATGTATTTGTTCCATAAACAATGGCCTGTTGTCTCTGTTTAATTCTGTAAACTAAAGAGTTGTTGTTGGTCCTGAGGCCACCAGGGAGCGCTGTGTCTGTTGCATCTAAACAAAAGTAATGAACATTTAGTCTTTTATATTTTATCTTCCTGCATATTTGCACTCATATGCCACTGATGTGTTATGAATATTCTTTTTTTCAACCTGGCAAAGGAATTAAGCCATAACTGTCAAGTTTTGGATTTGAAAATAAGGGAAATTTTCTAGCTCCCACTACCAGACAGGTTAAAAGGCTACAGGGACATTTATTAACAAAGAGCTGATCAATATGTGTCACTCATTAACCATCTACTGTAACTGAGCTTTACATGTTGTTCTGAGAAGTAAAAGCAGTGACTCCTAAAACTAGTATTTTGATACATAATAAGCTATAATATATATAATATTGTAATTTTCTATACAGCCTAAAAAAACATATATGTGTATATGAAGCACACGTGTTTATTTAATATACTTGCAGTTTATATACAAATCAACACATTAGATATTTACTGTTAATTTACATTGCATGTCTTTAGGTTAGACATTAACATTTTATTTTATTATATAATTTATTATAATTTCTCATACTCACTCATGTGGTTCTCTGGTATTCACTAATGACTTATTAAACACATTTATTACAGATGTTACATTATTTAACACTTTATAATGTGATTGGATGATTTTTCATGGTGACTTACGTGGTTCCTTCTGCTGTGGTAGACGTTAAAATATCAGTTATTAATCTAACAGAACGTGTAACTGTGTCACATCCTGATGGTCTTTATGAAGATAAACTCTATGTTATATTTTACAACATATTTACACCAGTTCTTTGTTTTTATCACCAGAACGTCTTCATTCATCATCTCTGTTCTGAGTTGTTTCTGGGTTTGTTGGTGATGTTGACACTATCTAATTAACTGGAGTCTTTTTTCCATCTCCGCTGTGTTTTCTGTCCACATTAACGTTAGCGATGATCTCTGCGTGTGTTTGCACCTGCTTGTCAGTCGTATTATTTTCCGGTGCTAAAACAATCAGCAAACAGTTCCAGATTTATTGAATTACATTGTGCCCACTGCATTAATTTATTTGCATTTCCTCCTCCCATATTTTTGCTCCCCTTTGAGCTCCGCCTACTTTAGACATTTAATAGCGGGAAACGCTCTAAATGGACTGAGGGCACATTGTGCACTCCTGATTCCCTGAGGTTTGTACGGCTCATTAGCGCATGGAGTGACGTTTGCACGCGTGTTAATACCTAACCCTGTAGTGAATCTGCCCCTCAGAGACGGACAAACATCTGCCAAAGCTTAAAGTCAACAAAACTTGATCCTGTTTTAAAATCAAGTTCCTTTTGACATTGTTTGACTTGATTTACTTTAATTTTGAACATGAACGTAACAGCAGTGTATCTCACATTGAAAAAAAGAAGATAATAATGATAGTAATACAAAAAAAATAAAAATAATAAATTAAACAAGGCAAAGAGAGAACAAATGTTACAAAAATCCTGCTCGTGAAGTCTGTACATGTTGGAAAAGGAAGTATATACTTAAATGATCCTACTTATTGTAATATCTAGTACGATGCATAAAATCTTCTTATAATAAACACCTATTTACACTATAAATATACATAATTCATTGATATATATAAATATATATATATATAATTATACAATTCATGTGATCCATTATACACACGTATTTACAATTTTATCCCTTTAACACAAGATAGACTTTATATATTTATGTTTAATTTGCTTTAAATTCAGACTTTTTTTTATTTCAACACACAAACTGTTCTACAACTAAAGCTTTTTTTGTTTTCCGTGTGTGTAGTGACACATTTTGTCAGCTCATCAAATTTTATTTAAATCCGTTTAGAAGTTTTTGAGAACATCTACTTTAACCAATGCAAACATTCCCTCCTTGGTGGAGAGTCAGAAGTTATAGAACCCTGTTCCCATCCTTAGTTTGGTGGTTTACTTTCCTAAAGTGAGCTGTATGGTGACACGTGATGTCCACTAAGACGTTCCTCCATCTCCTCTGATGTCAGCAGTGACTCCAAACGACAGTCTGGATAAACTCATGGATGTAGTTGAGTTCTGCTAAAGATCATCATGATGTCACATCTTTACTGACGTGGTTTATTTCTTCCTTTCTATGGTTTCTCTGATAAACTGTGAACATGTGTTGTTTATACCAAACACTGTCAGAGCTGGTTTGTTATTTCTGTACCAGAATGACTGACTGTGAAACCAGAAACAACATAAACTGAGAGATTGTAATTCACATTTAGATTTAAAGTTTGCACATAAAATGAGAGGTTTGTGGGTTAAAGAGCAACAGTTGTGCTGTTGGCGTCTGCAGAGATATTTTGGAGGAAAACACGTCTGAATTATCACTTTTTATAAGATGCAGTTTGGCTGTCACTGCTTTGTCATCCATTATTAGCCTTTATATATTTAGGTGTATATTCACCTCTTAACTTCTTATTTGATGTATTTATTCATCAATTTACCGCTGGTTTAAGTCAAGCACTTACAACTTCTATAAATCCTTTCTATCAGATTATCATTATCATTATGTTTTGGAGCTAAAGGTTAGATTATTAACATCTGTATGATGATGATTGACTTTTATTTGTGAACCATGTGGGAGACAAAGGAGCAGTGTGTTCTCTTTATCCCTAAACTTTCATTTATTATTAAATATATTGAACTGACATTGTGACATGTTGATGATTGTTCAGGGAGTAAATATTTTTATTATTTGACAAATGCACTATTTGGGCCCCTAAAGATCATTTAGGTTACATTATTGATAAAGCAAACTAATAATGATGTTTTAAAATCTCATGAACCAATTTTTTGATATATGTTGTTTTTCCATAAGTTTAAATGTAGCCCCTCCCCTATAGAAAAGTAAAGAGAACCCGCCTCCTTCTTACATAAGTACCAATTTTTATAAACACAGAAGATATGAGTGACTCTAATTTAGGGTTAGGGTAGAGAGTTAGTGTCAGAAAGACTTTTAATAGAATATCCACTCTTGAATCCACAATTCCAAGAAATTAAAGTGTTTGTTTGAAGATTAAAAAGCTTTGAGTTAAATAATCTGTTAGTGGACATTAATAACAGTCTGGACCTTACACACAGATGTTATTGTAGCTGTAGGGGACATCACATGGCACTCACTCTGTTCATCTACCGTAATAATAATAATAATAATAATAATAATAATAGTGTGATTATGTATTATATTTGTCCTGTCTGGACCGTACCCTGCCTCACATCCTTAGCAGACTAGCACAGCTGTTGTTGCACAATGACCCTAAACTATGACTTTATCTTGTGTTCCTTGTTCCTTCTCTAAAACTATGCATACCTGAGTCTTTCCTGGCAGTGAAACACACGCAGGTGCACAGCAACAAAAACAGCCTTTTACAGTTGGAATCTGACATTTCAGGTTTATTGACCACACTGTGAAAAAGAGGGGGGGGGGGGGGAATCAACACCTCTCTTTGCTGCATTAAAAAAAGAAGAATTTTTATAAACACAGAAGAAGAAAAGCTCCTCAGCCAATCACAGAGCATGACTGAACCAAATGTTTACGTATTTATATTGTCACTATCTCACAAATGTCCTGTTATTAATTCATTTAATTTACATATGTGTGTCATCATAGTTCCATTAATTATGAACTATAGATAGATCGATAAAAGGGTGGATGTTTAAACTTTTAGAACACATTTATAAAGTTGTAAAGATGAATTCTACATCAGTGAGACATATGGTAGATGTCAAATGAACAGTTATAAAAACCATGAATGCGGAAAAAAAACTGATGCTTTGCTTTGAAAGGAAAAACCTCCAAAATGTAGTTTAGATTATTATTATAAAATAATAAGTGCTGTGTTAACAGAAGGTAAACAGGACGTTTAATCTTTCAATGTAATGGGTAAATATTAGTTCATGTGATGCATGGGTCTTTTTATAACTTTTTTCCATGGGGTCAGAGACATCGTTCATTTTCACCCACCAACCTTATGAGACCACATCTTTGTGCAGTAGAAATAGAACAGCTTGGTATGAAAATGTTCCCTTCCTGTTGCTGAATCGTTTCCTCCTGCGTTGACTTCACACTCAGTGGAATTTAAAAGGAAGTACAGATAAATACTGAAAACACATACAGTAAATGGAGACATAATGGGTTTAGTGTCTGTTCTTTACAGAACAGCTGGAATAGATTTGATGTGAAACAGAAAGTTTGCTGTAGGTTTCACATACAGTATAATTACATGTATTGTGGTGTAAAAGATTCTCTTGTTTTATCACTTTGGTTTATGACAGTGTTTTAAATGAGAAGTGATAATAATATTTATATCTATTGATCTATATATCAATAGTTTTGTAAAACAAACATTACAAAGAACAAAAGAACAAAGCTAGGTCTAAATCATATTTACAGGAGCCAAGATCAAAGTGTGAAGGAGCCACTTTATTATTATAATTCATATTTATTCGATTATTCCTTGTTTCATTACAAGTGTGATTTACTGCTCAGAAATGTGTCTGAATTCCAGATCACATTAACTAAACCTAAACTAGGAAATCCACAGTCGGCTTAATGTAATCATTGTTCACGTAAACATTTAGCTGCGTCTGTATTGGACGGTGCAGCAGAGTCACATGACTTCTGCTCACATGTTAATCAGGAGAAGTTTGTCATTAATATAGAGGATAATCTGTGATCAGTTCATATACATCAGCCCCACATTGTTTCTCATTAGTTTGGTTTGAACCTTCTCCGTTTTTTAAGCGTTTAACTGTAAAGACTGAATTATTAGAGCGGGACAAACACTTACAGTAGCTCCAACTGTTGCCAGCGTATAAAAAAGTCACTGATGTGAATGAAAGAGAGTGAAATGTAATAAGTTAATGATGGTACCTTGAGTCAGACTGCTTTTTGTTTGGTTTTATCTCTCTTTAGTGTATTACTCACTGTATGTTGACTCTTGTTAAATTCATTTACACTGCATTTTATGAATCGTCTTCTATAGAGTATAAACACATTTTTTTGTTTAGTTTTTGCATTGTGGTAGGGTTAGGGTTAGAGTTAGCCCTAACCCATGGTGACGGCATAAAAATGAAAAACAAGTCAAATCAGATCTTATATTTAATGTTTACTTTGGCTCTTCTTTCGCCCACAAACTAGTTTGTTTTCCAGGAGGCGGAGACGCACTAAACTCCTGCTACTTTGACTAAACAACAACAATGGATATTTAAGAGTGTAATGTTTCTCTTTTCCTGTGTGAGCTGTTGCAGCGTTGGCTTGGCTTTGTAAAAACACTGAGGTCATAGTGGAAAAGATCAAGACAAAGAAAAGGCAGCTTAGATGGACTTTATATGGGCAGAGTTTCTCAGTGTTTATCACATCCATCCATCCATCCATCCATCCATCCATCCATCCATCCATCCAACCATCCATCCAAGTTACATTGTTCAGATTATAAGGCTCAGACCATTCTTTCTTTAATTGGAGCCAATACAGGAATGTAAATATAAGGTTTTGAAATATGTAATTTTTAATTTGAAGCAGAAACTGGAACAGGACATCCAAGGTAAACATATTCAGTTCACTCCTATGTCAAATTTACATACGCCAATCATAGAGCATGTTCACAGAGCATTCAATAAGGTTGGAAATTTAAAGAAACTCTAGGTAGAGTGTAGCACAAAGGAACAAAGTAGTAAATATGTATGAAAATAATACAATAAAACCCAAAAGTCAAATCTTTTAACAGGATATTTTACGTAAACACCTTAGACACTAAAAAAGGTGCCATATTTTCTCTATTAATCTACTGTACCTCTAAATTACTATTGTTTTTTTTACATTTCAGTGGTTGGATAGTTTGAGGATGTGGTCACATCACTTTTCACATCATTTACGTTCTAAATTCAGAATAAATGGGAAACTGTGTCAGTGCTGCTGTCAGCCACAACGGAAGTTCCAAGAAAAACCAAAGTGAAATAGTTGCACAATGTAGATATTGTATATATTTCTCTGATCATTTAGTATCTTTTGTTTGGTCTGATACATTATAGCCAAATTATGTTTTTATGAAAAGATCAAGACTGACTTTTTTAAGAGCAGAAACATCAGCACAGCGAGACACATGGTACTTCCTGAGAAAAGTCTCATAAAACCACAGTTACCTTTTCCTGTAAAAAGCCCCAATTTAGAAAAACATCTGACTTCACAATGACTGGCGTCCACATACTTTTGATCCACTGTTATTTAATGTCAAGAACTTTACAGGGTGAAATATATCTGCATGACTCAACTAAAATCAACAGTTTGAGGCGTGGGGCAGCATCTGCTGATGCATTGATAATATTCCCAGACAAAGAGTGAGAAGTCAATAATAGGGAACATGTATCTTTGCATCACTTTTCTAGTGAATGCTGGGAGTATTGTTCTCTTTTCTCAGCACTGTCATATTTTCACTCATTATCACATGCAGAAACCTGCAATAATCAAGCAAAGTTTTATGAAATGCATTCCTCAGTGCTCAGCAATTTGCAGGCTATTTAGATTTATTTCTTCTCCTCAACCATCATTATCACCTCAGACTCCAGTCGTGTACGTCAATCTCAAGCACGTCTGAATTGCCTCTATTTTATGGCTGTTTATCACAGCGTACTGCACGCTATGATTCTGCTGCTTTGCATATTCCACAGCCCTCATGGTTGATGTGGCTAAACATGATATAACTCAGCAGGAGGGTGTGGTTACCTAAATGTTTCACTGCTCAGAGGGGGGGAGGGGAGGGCTGAGAAGGCTTTAATTCAGTGGAAAGTGGTTATTCTATATTTGCAGTGACTCCACCCTCCACACGTCCCACATAAAGTCAGTGCAATGGAGGAGTTGATGAATGCTCAACCTCTTCTCATTAGCTGGATGCTGCAGACCTAACAAAACTATTTACAGAAATAGAACAACCAACTTAACCAGATAATGAGCTGTTGATAACAGTGAACACTGTGATGTGGCTTAGCAGCAGAGGAACGGCTAAAGAAGTGTTGAAACACAAAAAGCCACGATGCTGCGTAAAAAGGAGCAATCGAGGTAAATACGGAGACGCTGGGTGATTTCTGTAAGCGGGTGTGGTCAGGTGGACCAAAATGACACGGACCACATTATATGTAAAGTTAGGAAATTACTAGGTTGGAAAACTTAAATAGATGGGCCCACAGTGGTAAACAGCTGCCTCTGCACTGCATCCTTCATTCCTCTGTGGGACAAACCATTGGATGTGAGGAGAATAGAGAGAATAGTTACAGCTAATGCTGTAGTCTAACATTTACATTTGATAGAGGGTTATGTTTGTAATTATTCTATTACCACCCCCCCCCCCACCCCCAAAAAAAAAACAATAAAAAATCACAATAAATGAAACAAATCCTCCTGAACAGTCATACCTTTATTTTAATTGCATTCCACCAAACAGGAAACACAAAGTATGACCAACGATGCAAACCTTTATTTGGGTTGCTTTGCGTTTCCATAGCAACCTGATTTGGGTTCCACATCATAAATATGGCAAAGCCATTCAAGCCTTAAATACATTGGTGATCCAGTCACTTTAAGGTTTGTAGCATGGAAAGCGTGAGTTTACTAATTATAATGACCTTTTTAAGAAGCGTAAATTAAAATCAGCTTGTGTGTCTATATGGATTATTAGTGCTGAATAAAATACTACCACTGTTGAATTTCTATTTTTATGTCATTTGAAAAGCATTTTGTTATTTAGACGTTGACTTAGATTTGAACTTAATAAGCAACATGAGGTTCACTGCTTTTTTTAATGGCCTGTCAATGCATGGAAATTGAACATTAACCTTCTTCATTGCTTAATGGCAGGCTAGATGTTTTTATTTTAGCAGAATACACTTGCATTACGTAAAAGTTTTACAGCTAAAGCAAAAGCAGTTCATGTTTGCAAAAACACAACAACAGAAAAAGAGTTTTAACGTAAACAGAATATTGGTGTCTCCTGATTATGACTTTTGTGTCAACAAATACTTGTCGACAAACCTCGCACAATCCTGCAAACCAGCTGCAGTTGGAATGTCAGCGTACAGTAGCACAGCGGACATCTGTTTTATACGATGAGTCCTGACGACAACTTCAAACAGCTCTTTGCCTAATTACAAACATGCAGGTTTGCAAAATACAGTACAGGTGTGCAAAAAAGGTATCCCTGCAATGGCAGAGGAACAGCACATTCAGACATAAAGTCAAACAGACCTCTGAGAAATACAATATTAGGATTAAACAGTGATTAAAAACTACTTTCTAATGCGTTCACCAGCATTTTCATACAAAGCAACACATTTTGGTTGCTTTCTTTGGGATAACAACAGTATTTAAAATTTTCAGAAGATGCCTTGTGCAGAAATAACTTATTAATAAGCTCACTGTTTTTCTCTAACATACAGTTATCCCTCAAATGTACCAACATTTGTAAAGTAAATACATAAAAAACATGCATTCAAAGTGTTAGTCAAAGGAGACAGTGTGAAGTGCAAATATAGCAAGTCTAAATTTAACTTAAACGTTAACTTTTTGGACATTACCAAGACATTCTTCTTTCAATAGTTAGATTTGTTTCTAAAAAACATTTTTTCAAAAAATCCTCAAACATTCTTAAATAGTATAAACAATAATAATAAAAAAAAAACAACAAAAACAAACAATACATTTATTTTATTTTATAGCTACAGCTTTTGGGAAAAATCTTGTTTATATTTTGCTGATATATTGCATGATTGGTTTGATATTCAATTAATAAACCAGTAAATATGAATGACTTTGGAATTGCTTGAATTTAAATATTTTAAGCAACATCATTTCTTACTTTTTGGGAGGATTTGCATTTCTTGTTTCAAGTTTTGGGTAATTTAGTTGTGTTTTAGTCTAAAAGAAGTTCAAAACTTTATCCTCAATGAGACTAATTGACTTGTCTGTTAGCATTTTTTCACTGTTCACAAATTTGTACCCAAAAAGTTTCAGTGTTGGCCCACAGACTCTTTGTACAACTTGGGCGATCTTAAAGGGTAGATTAAACCTCCATTTCTCTACTTGTTCCGAGGAGTTTTTCTGCGTTGAGTAAACACCGCTGGCTTCTTTGGAGGCCTGAGTGTTCCTCAAAATCCAGGCTTTGACCTGTGGAGTGAATGGGATCCCTGTAAACCTGTACATCTCTGCTGCCTTCCTCATGGGGAACCGAGCGATGTCCTCATACCGCACCAGCATGTATCTCCGACGCAGCCACGGTGGCTGTCTGAGGCCGATCTCAGCCGACAGCCTGATGTTGTCACAGTTTCCTTTCAGCTTCCTCACCTCATCCTCATCAATAGGGACATTTCTGCCCATGGCCCACTCCTTCCAGTTCTTGTATTTGGCTGTGAAGGCCACCATTCGTGAGGCCAATACAGCCCGAGGATCCCGAACCAGCTGAATAAACCTAACGTCAAGCCGAGGATCCTCAGCCAAAGGACGAAGGGTCTCCAGCTGTCGCACCCTCACTGACTTGATGGCGATGTGTTCCTTCTGTCGGCAGGACTCTGAGGCCATGGTCAAGTTCAAAGGCCCACAGCGTCTGGCCCGACAGTGATATCGTTCAAAGACGCCTTTAATAACGGGGCTGCACACGGACTCGTCGCACAGAGAGCTGCTCGACTCCCGTCGAAACAGTGCTGGAGTGATGTGTTCCAGGGGTTTGGGCTCAATGAAACGCTCTAGTAATGTGAAGTTGCACAGCAGTAGTTGTTGTAACACATCCCTGTAAGCTTTGGCTGCTGCTGTGGCGTTGGTGCCACCGGTATCCAGAGTCAACATCTTCTCCACGTGCCACAGGGGCTCGAACAGATAGAACATGTTCCCGCCTTGTTGGTTGAAAAACTCCCCCACAAACGAGGACCCTGTTCTGGTAGTCGCCAACAGGAGAATGTGCTTCCGGCCTCTTATCATCATCTCCTGGTGCTCGCTGCAGTTTTCCAGGCGTCGCTTAAGTTTACTGAGTGTGAGGAAGGAACCGTTGACTTTCTGAAGTGTGTGTAAGAATCCACTGGGATGAAGAGGTGTTTGTTGAGTCTGCTTTGATGTAAGCTTATCTGAGACCCTAAAAACACATGAGTCACAGTTAGATTTAATGAATTAAAAGTTATGTGTTGTGCAACTATTATCATAATAAATGTGTATCTAGAAATGGTTAAATTGTTCATCTGAGTAAGATAGACATACCTGGATATAATGTTGTTTTCCTTTTCTATGATAACAATTCCCACAAAAAAGACAATATATATAGTGTATTTGATCCTCATTCTTGGATGTAGCTGTGTCTCCGTACGCCTTTACTGACTGATTCTTAATGGGTTCTGCCAATCTTGCCACGGGCCTCCAGTTGTCTTCTTAAAGATGTGAGCAAGTATCTGCGTTCCCTGTTGTAGGCAAAGTTTCATTCTGTAAATGAAATGAACATCAACATGTCAGATACACATTTTTCACATTTAAAAAATTGTGAGGAAGTGCTTTGTCTGTTTTTCTGACCCTATACCTACTTCTCATTAAAAAGGGAGAAGACCACTCAAATGTCAGATGATTAATAAGCATGTGATACAGATTCCCAGTTCCTCTTCTGGTGAAGGAATGCAAAGTGAGACTGCACCATCCTGCTCAACAAAGTAAGACTAAGGCTTTTCCTTGGAGACCAAATATCCTGTATTTGTAGCAAAGGACAAAGCTGAAAGTCACTGTGAAATCTAAACCAGTTCTTGCCACAAGGAAGTGCTTGTTATCTATAAGTGCACCAGTGCATTACAGGAACATGCCCACCCACCATGAGCACAGTGAGACTGCTTTAATCAGACCGTGTACGAGTTGACTCAAAATATACAAAGACAGACAAGCTGAAATACAGGTGATAGGTGAAAATTACGCCTGTTTTCTTTCTTTTCAGATAAATACTATGTCTGCTAAACTACATGTCTGCTACTGAAGAAATAAAGACAAAGAAAGAAGTTAGAGCTGCCACATCCTCTTCCTCTGACTGCAGCTGCTCTTCATTGTCAACACCTAAAGGATATGGTAAAAAAAAGTGCTGCAGCTGACATGAACTCCTGCTAGATGTTGTGCTTCTGAAACAGTGTCTGAAACTGACACATTCAAGTGCTAAGAAACAGAACAGTGGTCTGGTCGCTTGTCCCACAGTCATAAATTGTAGTCTGCAGAGCCTGGGGGCCACTCGGAGCTTTTAGGAGTCTGCAGAGGGAAGTCTAGCCAAGATAAGTGTGGTATTAATGTCACCTTTAGGTGAATATCATCTCCATTACTGCACCTTTATAATGCTTTGCTTTAAACTGAATGGCTTATCTTTAGGTATTAGGCTTTAATAGGGCTGGGCGATATATTGAGTTTTCTATTTTGGTGATATCAAAAATAAGAATATCAAATATATAGATTTACATATGTATACTTTTTATAGCTTATTTTGTATCAAAATAGGCACAGCTTTCTCTACTTCTCAGAACAGCGTGAAAAGCTCATTTAGATGGATTACTGAGAGCGTCCTAACCCAGACCTTCTCCTTTACAAGCCACACTCACACGTGCTGTCCCTGAGTCACTAAAGTGACATATTGTTCAGCCGTTTGATAATAAATGTGTCTGCAAATTTAACCCTGAATTATGTTTTTGGTCAGACTTAATTTGATTGGAAATTATTGAGATTTTTATCATACATCAACATTTTTAGAAAAATTAGAGAGATATGAGTTTAGGCCCTAAACAAAAAGTAATGAGACCAACAATGACATCACTTAATCAGCAAATTACAAAACCACATATGAATGTAACTATTGAGCTTTTGATAACAGGGAATCCCGTTACACAGATGTAGTTTCTGAGGTTAGGCTCACGTCCCGGTTCTCACATCATCTCGTCCAGGGCCAGTTTAGGGCAGAGGAGTCCGTCCGAATGACTGCAGTCCAAAGCCGAGGATGGTTGAACACTGTGTGTGAAATTCTCAGAGTGGGAATGGGAAGTTTACGGCTCCAATGGAGCACCGTCCACGTGGAATGTGGCGTGGAAGGAAAAGGTGAACAATTCGTCCACTGAGACACGTTTTCACTGGAAAGAAAAGTGGGATTTGTTTTGCACCACACTGCTGCATGCCACAACCACAAAGAGCCCCTCACAGAGGAGTGACTTGACCCCCCCCCCTCCTTTCTCTGGGTTGTGATGGCATAACATAAACTCACAGGTCATTTACACGTCACTAAAACTCTGGATGATTCAAGTCATGTTGGGCTGGACTGTAGTGATTTTACAGTTTTGAACACAATAAATACTACAGTCCATGTGACTTACAATTGTTCCTAAACAAATAACACGTCCTTTTCCCCTAATGTATAACACTGGAAGTTAATTAGGAGTAGCTAATTTAATATTTACTTTCAAAATAAGAAGACAAAAAAATATTCTGCATCAACAACTCATCAAGAAAATAAGTGGTGTGATGTTCTGTCATGTGTGTGGTAAATTAGATGTAGACCAATTATCTCTGCTTATTGCATCTGCTGTGCAAAGTGGAAAAAAAGAGAAAACACAAGAGCTGACATTGTTGAATATTCAAAAACCACTGAGGCATATGACACGTTTGATCATCTGCTCATAGGAAAACCTGCCACTGCAACATTTATCATGTTCATACACATGCTTCTAATAACCACCTCTGATTTAATGTAACCCTCATCTGAAGACATCATACACCCATACGCAACATTGCTTTTTTATCATTAAACTGGATTTGAAATATTCTGTGTAGAAAAGATATTTACAAAATACGTATCATTTCCTTCCATATAATACAACAATGCATTAACTTGTTTTAATTTTCAAAATAAATAGTGTAGGCTCTTATAGTGTATTCATTTAGTTGTTAGTAATTAAAATACACTCATTTAATGTAAAAGAAAAAAATGATTTACATGAAAATAATGCTCTTTCCAAATACCAGCAACAATATTTGTCTTTAGAGATGCCATGTGTGTTATTATGACAATGTTTGATCAAACTCTATAAAGATGAGTGGAAAATACATATTTAGTAACTAACTAATAAATAAATCTGCAGTGCATGAACTCAAGGGTCATTTAGGCAGAATAAAGTCATGTTTTCTTAATAAACTATGGAGGTACATTTGTGTCTATTTTTCAAATTAAAAAAAAAAAAAAAAAACTTCTTCAAAAATAAATATTTTCAAAGAAAAAAGAGTTCAATTACAAATAAAATTATATTTCAGACCCAAATAATTTGAACACGTTTTTTCTTTGATTGAATTTTTTTGTTGTTTTAATTGATTAATAAAAAAAACACACAAATCTACCTCCATAGAAAACTTTACCTGATGATTTATTACATGATTATTCTCTAGTGATCCTAGATGTGTGTTAGTAAAAAGCTGTTCATAAGTTAGTAGAACATGTGTTTGGTTGCCCACCATCATGATGATCAGCTTCTTCAGACGTTCCTCTTGCCATCCATGAAGCTCCGTCATTCTAAAAGTCTCTCCTGAGAGAAAGTAATCCCGTTACTACTCAGCACCACAAATAGTCCGAATCACAATCAAAATCAGCAGCTGGAAGAGTTTCTGAGAGGGAAACCTCTGGATCTACTGGAGTCATGTTTTAGGAGGAGGAGGTCAGTGAGCTCAGTGAACTGGATCTGTCTGCGACCCACCCACCCTCACCCTCACCCTGACTCACCCACCCACCCTCACCCTCACCCCGACTCACCCACCCACCCTCACCCTCACCCCGACTCACCCACCCACCCTCACCCTCACCCTGACTCACCCACCCACCCTCACCCTGACCATAACCCACACTAACTCTGAGCTAAACTTTAGACTAAATAACGGATTCACTGTAACGGTCCCTCAAACATTTACTGTAAATAAACACCTACTGTAAATAAACTTTATATATAAGAAAACAACATTAAATTGGTGATACAACTAAAGGCTGATGGGGAAAATTTACATTTATTTCATATAATTTAGGTCAGTTTAAAATGTTACTTGTTAGAGAAAAGCAGTACAAGCACGCCCCCTAGTGGAATAAAACCACAGTTAACAGAAACAACAGGTGTCGATGTTGTTTTATATTTTATTTACTGAGTAGTTTCTCCTTTTTTTCAGATTTAAGATGTGCTTTAATGTATTTAATTCAAACATCATTCGATCGTGAAGTTTAATAATATATTCGGGTGAATTGTAGATCTTGTTTGATTATTCCTATATCTGCGTCAAATATTTGTTTCATATTTTCAAATCTGTTAATTGTATTAACATCATCATTGTTATTATTATTATTATTATTGTTCAATTATTATTATTATTGTATCTAATAGTATGCGTCGCCGGGTGGAGCTTTCTTATCAAACTTTCTCATTTGACTCATTTATGTTTTTAAAACTCACTTCTTCAACAAGTGCCAGACTGTGTTATTGTCCCTATGTATTCATATGTATTGTATGAGTATATGTATTGTTACTGCATAATATAAGTTTAGTTTAGTCTTTATTTGAAGGGACAATGCATAGATACATTAATGTCATAAAAGAAAGATATTTTCTACAACAGCTAAATTAAGTGTGTGTGTGTGTGTGTGTGTGTGTGTGTGTGTGTGTGTGTGTGTGTGTGTGTGTGTGTGTGTGTGTGTGTGTGTGTGTGTGTGTGTGTGTGTGTGTGTGTGTGTGTGTGTGTGTGTGTGTGTGTGTGTTTGAAAACTTCATCTCCCAGAATGTTCTGTCGCCTAATGATGACGAATCTGGTATAAAAAAAAAATTTAACCAAGAATATTCAAGAAGGTTGCAAAGCAATTGCGTCAGAACTGTCACTGCTGCCCGATCGTTTCAACTGCCCGATCCTTTCAACGCATGCGCGTAAACTACGTCACTTCCTTCACTCTAAATCTTTACGACAGCGCTCCTAGGACGTAATATTTTATTTGTAAATTGATCATACCACCTTTGTTAAATAATTTGATGGTACACATGTAACTGTTTTTGTGGTGTTTTATTTGTTAATTTAAAAAAAAGGGAAAATCAGATGGGTTTCCGATCTTACAAATTACCCATGATCCCTTGCGCGCGTCGCCATCTTTTGTGTGGCTGTATCCTTTACAGGTAACCCAAGCTACCAATGTTAGCCTAATTTAGCCTATTTTAGCCTAATTTAGCCTAATTTAGCCTATTTTATCATATTTTATCATATTTTAGCCATGCCGCATACATGCGTTGTGTGGGGTTGTTCAAACAGAGCGAAGCCAGGGGAAAATAAGACAGTTTTATTGCATTCCTAAAATAATAACTAGTCAAGGAGAACAAACAGAAGAAACAAATGGTTATTTATCATCAACAGGAAAGGTTTCAAACCTGACCCAGAAAAGCGACATTATAAAGTCTGTAGCGATCATTTAATTACAGGTAAGTGTAGATATTATACATGTATGTACAATAGAGATGTTTCATAGCAAATATTAACAATATACAGTCTTAATATACTCTCTTGATTAAGAATCAAATAAACACAAAGAGAAAAGGTTTTTATGAGCTTTTATAATTCTACTTTCTAATAAAAATCAAATGAACTATATATATATATATATATAAAGCAGAAGATGGATGGATATATTATTTTTTATTTAAATAAAAATGATAATTAACGATATGCTGTCATTCTTATCAAAGTGTCTTGAATACAAATATAAAACAAAACATTAAATATGATATGAGCTACATTTGAACTTTATTCTGTTAAATAATGTTATATATTTCTATCACAGTCAAAACGATCATGTACCCTTAATTTCTGTATTTACAGGAAAGAGGGCAGATCTTTACGATGTTGCCAATCCAGACTGGGCCCCGTCTCTCAAAATGGGCCCCGAACTGCCAAAAAGAAACACAGTCGACCCTGAGTTTTTAAAAAAACGATATCAGCGGGAAAAGGAAAGGAAACACAAAGTCAAGGCTGCAGAAGCTCTACTCTATCTTCAAAAAGCCTCAAGTCCAATTGGTGACGTAGGAATGGGAGAATTAAATCTTCATAAAGACTCAACAATCAGCGATGAAGAACCGGGTGGATCAGATGTCATTGTTGATGACAGTAATGACAACGCAGAAGATGATGCGAGTGACAACGCTATCAGTGATGCACGTCTCATCGAAATGATGAGGACTGAGTTACAGAGACTCGCAAGTGAAAATATTAAGTTGAAAGACAAATTGAAAGAAACCAGGATAACACCAGAGTCATTGAAAGATGACCTTGACAAGGTCAGACATTTCACTGGACTTGACTATCAAACACTGAGGGCTGTGTTTGGATTAGTACAGGACAGTTTACCTGAGAGAGCAACAAGCCATTTAACAAAGTTTGAAAAGTTGATGGTAGTGCTAATGAAACTTTGTCTAAATCTTAGCCTACAAGACCTGGCATATAGATTTAAAGTGTCTAAAAGTTGGGTAAGTAAAGTGTTTCAAGATGTTATTCATATATTATATGTGAAACACAAGGGTCTAATTTTATGGCCAGAAAGAAAAGAAAATTGAAAATGTCAATGCCTGAGGAATTCAGACAATATTTCGGTTTAAAAGTGTCCATCATCATTGAGTGTTTTGAGATATTTAGTGAAAGACCATCCAATCTTCTGGCTAGAGCTGAAACTTGGTCAAACTACAACATAACACGGTAAAGTTTGTGATTGGAATAACCCCTCAGGGAGCAGTGTCGTTTTTGTCTAAGGGATGGGGTGGACGTACGTCAGATAAGCATCTGACAGAAAACTGTGGTCTTCTAGACAAACTTTTACCAGGAAATATTGTACTGGCCCATCAAGGATTCGATATCCAAGACAGTGTCGGGTTGAACTGTGCAGAGGTAAAAATACCAGATTTCATGAGAGGAAAGTGATGGTTTTGTTTTGTTTTTTCCGAACATGTAAAAATAAAAATAAAGAGAAAAGGAAGCAAAAAGTAAATAAGTATTATGGACAAGCAATAAATGAGATCATACAAACAAACTCTCAAATACTTTCTATATAAATGTAATGAACACATCCGAAAAGGAGTGGGAAGAAGTATAAACTTATACTTATAATAAAAACAGCCAAAATTAAAACAGGGTTGTACAAAAACTTTACTTTTAGCCTTAATTTTTAAACCAAAATATAAATCCCTGTCGCCATGGTGACAGGTAACCTGATCACGAACTGCCGTAAAATAGAACGACCGGATGTAGACGCGCATGCGCTGAACGGATCGTGTCAACCATCAACACACACACTTATATCAGCTAAGGTGAGCTGCGGACGCATTTTCTGGTATGTATGTAACCGTGACTTGTATATTGAACTCAGCTGTAATGTTGTTATTGTTTTATTTGGATGTTAACCGTGTATATAAAGTAGGTTTCAGTGTTCGCTAGCTGTGTACTATTTATTTTATTTTATTGACGCGTGTGAATTAGAAAACTACGTAACAGCAGCTAGCTAGCTAGCTAGCTAGTCCAAGTGTGAATATTCTAAGCTAACCTACGAATTAAAGCACTTTTATTTCTCATAATAACCATGGAGTCATTGTTCTAAATGTTTGTAGACCATGTGTTGTAATTTCCTAATGAGTTATGCTTTGTTTTTGTCTCAGACTGACTGAGTGAACATCCTCTAGCTACCATGCTAGTAGCGAGGCTAACATGCCTGAGGACTCTCCCTCTCGCCGGACTCCGTCCTGTGTTGACCCACAGTTCTCCAGCTCTGAGGTCCTCCATCCTGAAGACCAGTCCACCACTGCTTAGGCCTCAGCAGGTACTGTCATGCTTTGTATTTTATTATTATTTTTATGATTAACCAATGGAAAAAGCAAAACAGACAAACTACTTTAGAGTTCCTTTATATTTAGACGTTTAAAGTGAAAATGTTCATAACTTCCTCTTTGTCAGGAAACGTTAGCTGGTTAAGGCTCTGCTCAATGAGCCAGTGGTGGTGATTGTGAACTATGGAACTATAACATCTGACTGAAAACATGAAAATTAACTTTGAAATAATATCACAGATAGGGAAAGTCTTAACGAATGTCTTTTAAATAAAAAAAAAATCTCACCTCAATTCTAAAAAAAAGCTCAATTAGCACAACTCATTTCTATTGTTATTGTTTCAAAAACAATACATTTCTGACTTAAAAATTGTGAAATCATTATTTTTTTTGTCAGAAAATGATACCTCCTTTTTTCGTTAGGGTTAGATTGCGTTTAGATTGATTTCCCATCATTTAAAACATGGTATTAATAGTAAATACACTTGATGTGTTACTATTTGGTAACAAATATTAACACATCATTTTACTCAATATATTTATGTTTATACTGCCTTCTTCCATGACCTGGTTTTTTGTTCTTTATTCTTTTTTTATTCCCGTATAATGATTATCAGACTGTTTTATCGTGGCCAAATGCATCATCATTTCATTGTGCAGTGTATCTCTGAGGTTTTGTTTGAAATACAATACAATAATCTAATTTATAGCTCTAATCTTACTCTACGTCTCTTGGTTTTACATAATAAAGGTACACACCAGATTAGTTTTCACACATATTGTGGATGTTATTGACCTTTCTTCCTTCCTCAGTGTCTGCAGTTTCATAGAAAATGCTGTTCAACATTTGTTTCCCCACTTGGTAAAGTTTGTGTTTATGTATTTTTCCCCCCAGGGATTTTCTTCCAAAGCTCGATTTGGTTTTCGCCGTGTGAAATCAACCAGGGATCAACTAAAAGAAGCAGCTTTAGAGCCAGCAACCGATACAGCCATCAAAAGTAAAAACATTTACTCTCACATTCATCCTATTTTATTTATTTTTCTACTAAAAGCAGTATTGCAAAAACAAAACACATTTTGTTCTTAAATAAGTTATAAATGAGAAGAAGCCAGTGCCTTTTCATCTTAACTCAGTTTGTTGGTTTTTCATTATAATTGTGTATCACTATGAGCTCAGTGCATCGCTATTTTAATAAGGCCTGAAACATAATCCACAACATTAGACTGTGTTCAAATATACACCAATGTAGGACTCTCGCAGATTTAGTGCTAACTCTGATTTTTTATAAAGTTAGTTTCAGTTGATGAATGAGCATTGTTTCAGATCAATAAATACATGAAATGAGAAAAGTCCCAGAGTTTTTGGAATGAGACAAAGATGACAGGATATAAATGTGTAACCCCCTGGCCAATTACTGACCTGCAGTCTGACGCATCGTTTTTCAGACTCGTTCCTTTTTTCTTTACAAATAAATACCGAGGTCCTCATTTATAAACATTGTGGAGGATTTAAACCAGTCCTGTTCTTTAGACATTTAACCTGGAGTAATGTACCCCCTACTCCTGCACACTTAAAAAACACAATAATGTAATGTCATATACAATGTCGTCCTACAGTGAAATTAGTCTCTGAATTTTAAAATGTTAAATCTTTCTCCACATTAAGTCTTATTCTATATTTTGTTTTGCACATTTTTCACCACTAGAGGATCTACTTCATATCCATAACCCATGTTCCAGAGGTTGGAATAAGTCATAAATGCAAGTCTTAAAGTTACAAGTCAAGTCACAACTATGTGATCAAGTCAAACCAAGTCACACGTAGGCTTGTTTTACAAATTTTAACTGTGGGACTTTTATTTCTTACTTATTTAAATACAAAATTGCCTATGGGTTACAAATGTAAATAAATTACCCTAAATGTAATAAATACAATTATATATTTACTTTTAAGAAGCACTTAAAATGCACTGAAATAAAATCAATAAAGATGAATTAAATGAACAAAACTTTGCAATAGCTATATACACTGTCTATATGGTGTTTACTGAATAAAAAATGAGGTCATTCAGTCATAGTTCACCTTCTACCTGAGGCACTCAGTTTGGCTTTAGCACAGTATGAACTACCTCTAGGGGGCAGTGCAGTGTTCAGAATATAAATAAATAACTTTTCTTATCTTCTGCTAGCTCTACATGGAGTTATTTTGCTGTGATTTAATGTCATTTAAACCACTTCCTGTTTAAAATGTGGAAGTGTTAAAAAGGTCTATTATCCTGATGCATCTGTGTAACTGCATAAACAATATGTCTGCCCCCTCTCAACATACAGTAATACCATCTTTAAAGGGGAAATATTATGCAATTTTTCACTCATCTTTATTTTTCCTAAGAACCCTAGAAACATAGTATTTGAAGTTTATTTTCCAAAACTCACCTGTTTTCCAGAGTTTTAGCCTCTGAAAAGTCTGTTTCTGAGCAGTACTGAAATGGGGCAGTTTTGGGGCGTACTTATATATTTTCATGAATGGGCGTGTCTAGAGACGCTGACTCCATGTCTCGCTCTTTTACAGGGTGATCAGTGATCACCAAAGCCATCTGTTGTTATTTTCAGCCAAAAAACTGGACATTACAGTAAAACACTGAGTGAGTCTGTCTCAGTGCTTTATGGTCTCACAGCAGCAGCTGTCATTCAAACTCTCACTAGAATGTTAATCTGCTGAGTCACTTTCTCCTCCTCTGCTCTTTTAACTACAGGAATAGTGCATTTTTATTTAATAATCATTTGTTTTCTCCAACCGCTGCGTTGTATTGTGTCACAAACACGTCAGATCAGTGATACGATGCAATATAACAGGTTCACCAATGCGCTGACACGACAGTGTACGATCACTGTGGACACGGCACCGCCAGCAGGAAAGTTCTGTATTTAGTTTTACTGGACTGTGTGTGTGCTGTGTGGACATCAAGTTACCTCATCTGTGTTCAAAAATATTTTTCATAATATGTCTTCTTTAAGTCTAGATTTTATTGTCATCTCACCAGACACCAAACAGATGGTTTACATTCACAAACTTTATTATTGTCAAAATATTAAAAAAAAAACCAATGATCTTTTTACTGTAGCGGTGGGCAGTGGTTTTAAAGTTTTGAGCCCAACATTGTTTGTTCTGTTAGGAGTTAGATTCAAACTTTTACAATCTTGTTACTCAGGCTGGCGTCCGTGGTGACCACCTTCTTGGACTTGCTTTCACAGCATAGGGGGATCGTGTGGCGCGTGATCGAGCGAGCACCACTGGCGTGGGAAATTTTCAACCCTCTGAGGCCAAGTTTAGTGAAGTTTGTTTGTTGTTTTATTTTTGTAATAACATTTAATTCAAAAGATTGTTTCCAAGATGTGCTTTTTAAATTTAAATGAGGTTTTATGTTGGACCTGCAGTGATATTGGAATGAACACACACACAGTAGAGCTTTTATCAGACTAAACAAGAAGACCTGAGAGAACACCACCCAAATCTGTCCCACCAGAATGAAGACGATGTCTCTTTAAACCTGAACACGTTTCAATCAGACTTTGTTCACATCTGGGTGCGTGCACGTGGCAGCTTCACGTGCGCTACATCTGGTTGAAGATCTTTTTATATTGAACGGTGCACACAGGCAGCATCAGGGGCAGCTAAAGGGCTGTAGGGGTCCTCAGGTAAAGACTGGAGCATCTGAGCAGATCGCCTGTACTAAATGGACAGTATGGTTGATGAATGTGTTTCTGGGTTATTCAGATTACAAAAAGAGTTTAAACAACCCGTGCACATTTGGAAACAAATATTATGACGTTACCGATTAAAAAAGGTAAAAACAACAGAAAATTCTCCTACGTTGCTGAAAACTGAAAGTAGGGGGCGCCATCGCTTCGCAGGGGAGAAAAATTACAATGTCGGGGGTCCCCTACACTCAATAAATATATTTACTCAAGAATAAAAATCATCATATAATAATATTCAGTGCTGTGAGCTACATCTTGATATGTAATGTATGGCATAATTTAATACTTGAATATTTTGCTCAAATATTAGTTTACTTTCATTTTTGTGTTTCGGCTAATGTTATGTATTATATATGCTTTGGTTATTATGTTTTAATTTGGTTATATTTTCTTTTCTGTGAATGTTAGAATAGCTTTAGCAGTATAGCTAATGGGGATCTAAATAAAACAATTTTGTTTCTATTTCTTTTTAAATTTCATTGTTTTGCAGAACATTCAAAGTACTGGTGTAGTGTAATATAAGGTATTATTTTGTTAGTTGACAGCATGGGGAGGATGATCTTGGCTGGGGGTGCAGCCGTTGGTCTGGGAGCGCTGTGCTACTATGGACTGGGCATGTCTAATGACATCGGTGCCATCGAGAAAGCAGTGTGAGTCTCAGCGTTCTCTAACATTTCAAAGCTTTAGCTTCGTGCTGTTTAAATGTCATTTTTATTGTTGTGCAGGATCTGGCCTCAGTATGTGAAAAACCGCATCCACTCCACATACATGTACTTCTCAGGAAGCATAGGGCTGACCGCTCTCTCCGCCGTAGCCGTTAGCCGCACCCCGGCACTCATGGGTCTGATGATGAGGGGATCCTGGCTCGTAAGTTTTATAAATATGATTTCAAATGAACAAATGCTCACTTGTTAACATGTTTCCATGGTATGATGATGTTTGTAATCAATAATCCAGGCGATTGGAGCAACGTTTGCAGCTATGATCGGTGCAGGCATGCTGGTTCGATCTATTTCATATGAACACAGTCCTGTGCCCAAACACCTCGCTTGGATGTTTCACGCAGGTTTGGAAATGATTCATATTAATCCCTTCTCACTGTACTGCAGGGTTTCTCAACCTTGGGGTTGTGACCTCATGTTGGGTCTCGAAATGATAAAAATAAAATAAATTACTGATTAAAAATAAAAACAATTTAACTTATATTTTTCTTTATTTTATTATCTATTTTGCACAATTAATAAAACAATACATCACAGAAATAGAGAAAGCTCAAATATAAATATATATAAAACATCTGGTGCATATTGTCACTTTGTATTTGTAACACATTATGACAAATATGATCAAAAACTAATTCCAGAGGGAAAAAAGTCCATGGGTGTCGCCAGAAATGTGATATAAAAATGGGGTCACGACCTGAAAAAGGTGAGAAGTCTGACTGCAGCCTGTAGTTGTGGGCGGAGCTCAACTTTCAATAAACCAATTGCATTCAGACTTGCTCTTACCGTAACCATAATCCATATCTGTTTTATGTCTAGAAATATGTAACATATACAATTATTAATATGGCACAATTTATTTATTTTGAGGTTGATTATTTTTAACTGTATAAGAATCACACAGCACAATAGCGTGCCACATTAAGCTCCGCCCCAAACTGCAGACTGCAGTCAGCAGTACGTTTTCTGTAGTTTCCTCAGTCAAACACTAGAGGTCATCAGACCAAAGGTGAACAGAACTAGTCCATTGTGTGTGTTTTGGTTCTTTTTTAACAGGTGTAATGGGTGCAGTCATCGCCCCCCTCACCCTCCTCGGAGGACCCCTGATGATGAGGGCTGCCTGGTACACAGCAGGCATCGTGGGGGGGCTGTCTACTGTTGCCATGTGTGCACCAAGTGAGAAATTCCTGAACATGGGAGGACCATTGGCTGTGGGCTTTGGAGTGGTCTTTGCCTCCTCTATTGGTGAGTGACTTTAAAAATATTACCAAATGGTTATGGATACGTCATTGTACAATGTTATGTTATATGATGTTATGTTATATTATGATATGTTATATGATGTTATGTTATATTATGATATGTTATATGATGTTATATTACGTTATGACGTTATATTACGTTATGATGTTATATTACGTTATATGGTGTTATGATGTTATATTACGTTATGATGTTATATTACGTTATGATGTTATATTACGTTATATTACGTTATGATGTTATATTACGTTATATGATGTTATGATGTTATATTACGTATATTACTCATTTTGTGATCTAATGGTTTTGAATAGATTTTTGCGATTCAGGACTGTCATGGAAATTTGATAAAATACTTTTTATATTAAGTAAATTTTTGAAGTGAAGAAACGACAGGGACTGATATTTAAAAACTAAGGCACAACTGATGTTAAAATTGTTTTTTTAATAGTCTGTGGCCCAAACTGGTCCATATTTGGTCCCTGAACTAAAATGAGTTTGACACCCTTGGCATAGATTATTCATAGTATAGACTGGGCGTGTCTCACTGCTCCAGAAGCCACACCCCATAATTCCCCCTAGTGGCAGGTCAGGAAGAACCTGAGGGTTTATTTACTCTTTAAATAAATGAACTGAATTTTTAAATGACCATGGGATTAAATATGTAATCAGTTGTTTTTCTGTTATAAAGTTAAACACATAAATAAAGGTGTAATATAATAATGTTTCTGTATTGTGCATTAAATGTAAATGAATAAGTTAGTGAGTTGACTGGTTGTCTGTGTTACATGTTCTCTGTAGGATCCATGTTTTTACCTCCCACGTCAGCGTTTGGCGCTGGTCTGTACTCAGTGGCCGTTTATGGAGGTCTGCTCCTGTTCAGCATGTTCCTCCTCTACGACACACAGAAGGTCATCAAGAGGGCAGAGACACACCCACTGTATGCCGTACAGAAATATGACCCCATTAATGCGTGAGTCTGAAAATAACCCTCAAATGCTTTTGCACTCATAACTAATCATGTACTTTAACTGATTACAGTTGTAAATATTCATTGTATGTATGGATTTGTCTGTTTCTCAGGTGTATGGGTATTTACATGGACACGCTGAATATCTTCATGAGGCTGGTGATGATTCTGGCTAATGGCGGTGGAAGTCGGAGGAAGTGAACATCAGCAGAGCATTGGTCGATAGATGAATACATGATATACAAATCTTTAAGCTTTAAGAAATACGTTATTAGGTGAAAGTAAAGTTCTTTGATTTGGAAAATATCTGGTTATTATCCACTTCAGCTTTGATGTTTCTCACATGTATTTATTTTGTTTTAATGTGTAATTGTTTTGCTTTATGGTTTTATTTTCAGTGCTCCACAGATAATTTGTAAATAGTTCTAATTCTTGCAATATTACACTAAGCTGACATATCAATGCTTAGCTGTGGTTCATATTTCAGTTTGTTTTTGAAACATTACATCAATAAATAATGGATTTGAAACTAATGGTGTTGTTTAGTTTTAATGTAACATTTTGTCTGAGTGTTTTCACACCAACACTATCTGGTCTGTTTGAAGTGGACTCGAGTTCAGTTCATCTGCATGTTTAGTTTGTTTGAGCTGGTGTGAAAGTGGACCAATGGTTTGGTTCTAACTAAAGTACCGTACTGAGACCACCTCCAGAGGTCAGAGTGGCCCGTGTGTGGTGAACGCTGACCGTCCTGGTATGTAGCAGCCTTTTTGGTCTGCGGAGGCTCCCGTTGCACGCCGCGCAGTGTGTTTTGGGAATCACTAACTTCATTTCTTTCTTTGGACTTAACTAGAGATGAATCAGGGACAAACGTATGGTCCAGTGCCTCATAGAAATATGGTCAGATGAGCACCCACAAAAACACCAAAATTATTTACATTTTTATATTTTATTCATAGCATTTGGTTCCTTTGCTAAAACACTGGTGTGAATGAGATCTGAACTCATTGTAATAACTTAAGGACCAAACGAACCACTACTGTCTACTGGACTAATGGGTGTGAACACCCTCACATTACAAAGGTTCATATATTTTAGTGACAAACAAAATGTACTGCATAGTTTTAACATGAAAAGCTTTTGTTTATTCTAACACTTTGTAGAGCTGTGTTTTACACTTATTGTTACTGTTATTAATTATGTAACATAAAATAACCTTTGTTTACTTTTGATTAATTCCTTTTTATTGGGATTTATTTTTTGATAAGCATGTTTAAAATATTCACACTAAAATGTTTGTCGTCCACACTGACTGATTGTATTTCTCCATAAACAGTCGTCGTGTTGCAACAGATGACAAAGGCTTAGCGTTCTAATCCTCTTGTCCACCATCTGGCTGCTCCTCTAAAATTAAACCTTAAAACCAGGGCACTTGCAACAGATGCTAACATCTGTAAATATGCAGGTGTTTGATTAAAGCACGTGGTTCTCACAGCAGCAGAGCAGTGTTTTTAAACCTCTCACATCGTGGTTGGGACACGCATGACTCATGCTTTGGTGTTTGGCTAAAAGTCCTACAGATGGGACGGATAAAGGAGGCAATAATGGATGAGGTTGGCAAAAGCTTCAGCCATCAGGGGATAAAAATGACCTCTGAGTCATTTTCAGATTGATGACTAATATTTGGTTAAAGCCTGAGGTTTATAGAGAAAAACATGCTTAAAGCATTTAGGTAGAGTATTAAGATCATTGTGGTTAGTGCTGTGTCCCTGTGAAAGGTTGTTTTTAATTCTCTCTGAATGTTCCACTAATGACAGGGTGTACATATGACTAAAGAAACTACTGTAGATTATTGAGTTTCCATAAAATGAAGAATTATTAAATCAAAATACAATCAAACAGTGACTTTTTTTCACCTTTTACACCTGTGTAGCTTTTATTTTTATGGTTCTTGAACATAATTGGGTTTAAAGTTGTGGCATATCATTAAACAGTTCAATAATTAACATGATAGATCTTTAAACCCAACACATTGTGCACTACTTTTCTCTACTGCAATGTAAATATAGTTCCAATTGTGGTAGATTGTGTCTCTTCCTTTTTAATTTTCTACATGAGATGTTTACTGTATGCAAGGGACCCGTACCAAGATTTATTACCAACAATAAACATGGGGCAGAGGTGGGTAGAGTAGCCAAAAATGGTGCTCGAGTAAAAGTACTGTTACATGTAAATGAAATGTATTTGAGTAAAAGTAGAAGTATGCCTCAATAAATTTACTCTTAGTAATTTATTTTCAAAAAGTTACTGAAGTACATGTAATTCATTACTAATTACTTCTGTGTGTGGGATGAAAGTAACCATTACTCTGAGTACTATTTACTTTAATTAATCAACAGTAGTTCTACTAGATATAGATATATTAGTATTCTTTACTCCTCTGAGGGACTATTGCTGATTACAGATGATTTAGTTCACAGCAATCATTAAAAATGTGTGATGAAGATGATGATGATGATGATCACACCCCACAGTGTGAACCCTGAACCAGGAGCAAAGGCAGTATAGATGTCTGCAGAGGGAAGGGATGCGTCACTGGATTAGTGGCTGAGAATCTGTCCCCTGAAGCTGAGACGCCTGCAGAAGGGCACGACGTGCACAACGTCGTTCTTTCCCTGCTCCGACCTTCCACATGAGCTGCTCACCAGGATGAAGAAGCAGAAGAAGAACACCACCACCTGTGCTTTTCTCTTTCTCGTTCTGTTTCTTCACTTCTCTGTGGGTGAGAATGGATCCATGCTTTGATGTCTTAGCTCAGACTTGTTCTTATCTGGTTAATCCTCTCACACACACACAGAGGGCATGTCCTACTGTTTTACTATTTATTCATATTCATACCTGTGTTTTTCAATTGACTACATAATCCTAATATTATTTGTCTTTTGTTTTAATATCCTGCTATCGACTCCTTTGTAGCAAGTGAGTTCAACCATAATTTAATGTTATTATCATGGCACTAATCATTATTAGGATGGTTTTTTTTAATACTGTAATACAATTTCAGGCTTTTTATTGTGTATGCTAAATATTTTAGAAATGATCAGGGTATTGTTTACAATATAACACAAGTTAAAATGTTGATCTGTTTATTTTTATTTTTTTGTAAAGGACAAACAGACTATGCTCCATATTTTTATGATAACGGTCCCAGCAGCACAAGTGGAAATATGGCTTTGTTCAGCATCTCTGAGGATACGCCTGTTGGTAAGTTTATTATTAACAGTTAATAATAATGTTTGTTTTGGTGTGAGATGTGTGTAAATGTGTTTATGATCAAATGATCATACCTTATGGATGCTGTGTCTAATCACTGTATCACCTTAATTATGACGTACAGTAGCTACATCACAGGGAGAAAATAATCACTTCAACAAACCTGAAAAGCTATGAAATGCTGATTTACTGTATATTTGTACATCTGACAGGTTCTGTTGTTTGTTTCTCCCACAGGGAGGCAGATTTACATCCTCAATGGTTCTGATCCAGAGGGAGATCCAGTCAGGTATGGGCTCACCTTTGAAATGGGAACCAAAGAATACTTTAGGGTGGAACCCAAATCAGGAAACGTGACTCTGATTCAGGAGCTTGACCGAGAGGTGAGTGTTATGTTATATATATATATATATTTATATATATATATATATATATAAGCTTAAAGACAATGGCTCAAAGTGACAGTGTTGTATTTCCGTTCATAGAACCAGGGAGAAATCTCAGTCCTCGTCAGCATAACTGACGGTCGTAATAAAGTAAGTTTCTAATTAAGAATTGTTTTCTACTTCATCATTGTGATTGAAATCCAACTAATAATATACAGTATTTCTGTATAAAATATACACTATATAAATCAAAGTGCAGTGATTGTCTGATCTTGTGGTTTCAGGTTGTTGAGACGGTGAGAGTGTTTGTCACAGACGCCAACGATGAATCGCCTGAATTCCAAAACCTGCCTTTCATTATTAATATTCCAGAGGTACATCATAACAAACCCACACTAGGGAGATTCACTGCTTTGCTTTTTGCTTGGTTCCAATTGGAAACGTCTGGACAATCACTGCACATTTACTTTTTCACAACGTTTTTTCTATTTTCAGGAATAGTGTTTGAATATTCTTATTCATTTAGGGAGAAACTATTAATGACCATAATTACCTTTATATCGTTCAAGTTTCTGAAATCTGTGAAAGTTACGCATTCTTCAGTTGAACAATAAAATTATTGACAGTGTTCCACCTTTTACTGACGTTATATTGCCTGAATTTTGGGTTCATATTCAAAATTAATAAATATAAATCTGGAAAAGTTAGATGTTACTAGCCTAACACGTCATAAGACAATGGAGTTAGAATAGATGAAAATTTTGACTCTAAATCTAACAAATTTGTCTATTAATGATAAAGTAAAAAAAAAAAAAACAACTTTTAAATCTTTTTCTTTTTTTAAAGGACACAACTCCAGGAAGCAGCATCTACAAAGTTCACGCTGTGGATAAAGACATGGGTTCAGGAGGCAGTGTTTCATATTATCTTCAGGTAAAATTCAAGAATTTAAAGCTTTGATTAATTGTACATCAAAGGTGTTTTATAATTTATAAAGTGTTTATAGCAGATTAATTATTGTTCTTTGGCTCAATGTTATTATTATTCTCAGGGTGTTTTCATCCTATACGTGCACTACACGTGGCTGTTTGTTTACTAATCACACATTCAGCTTAGCTTTAGCTTAGCTTTAGCTTAGCTTAGCTTTAGCTTTAGCTTAGCTTTAGCTTTAGCTTAGCTTTAGCTTAGCTTTAGCTTTAGCTTTAGCTTTAGCTTTAGCTTTAGCTTAGCTTTAGCTTTGGACGCTCCGACACTCTGCCACACATCCTGATGTCTGCCAACATGTCTGTTCATTAAAGTGTGAGCGATACATAATTTAGCTTTATGATCATTTATGATGCATTGCAGCGTACGTGCATGTGTGTGTGTGCGTGTGTGAGCGCATGTGTGTGTGTGTGTGTGTGTGTGTGCGTACGTGTGTGTGTACGTGTGTGAGCGTGTGTGTGTGTGTGTGTGTGTGTGTGTGTGTGTGTGTGTGTGTGTGTGTGTGTGTGTGTGTGTGCGATCCTGACACTCAGAAATACCCAGAGGTGTCGCTGACGTAGGAAAAGAACATTTAAATGATGAGAACGTGTGGAGTAACAGATTATTCTAGAAATGGTGTTACTGTAGTGGATTATATTCCAATTCCATTTGAAGCAAGGCATCAGAGGCTTAATAAGGGTTTAGGGTTGATGGTTTGATTCTGGTCTGTAGCTGAAAGCCTGCTAGTAAATTATGAGATAATGCAGATGTGTCAAAGTTCAATAACTTGAAACATTTCACAGTAAAACTGCATTAATGCCACTGTTTAACACTTGTTCTTGTACATTGTGTGATGTGTGTGTGTGTGTGTGTGTGTGTGTGTGTGTGTGTGTGTGTGTGTGTGTGTGTGTGTGTGTGTGTGTGTGATGTGTGTGTGTGTGTGTGTGTGTGTGTGTGTGTGTGTGTGTGTGATGTGTGTGTGTGTGTGTGTGTGTGTGTGATGTGTGTGTGTGTGTGTGTGTGTGTGTGTGTGTGTGTGTGTGTGTGTGTGTGTGTGTGTGTGATGTGTGTGTGTGTGTGTGTGTGTGTGTGTGTGTGTGTGTGTGTGTGTGATGCGTGCGTGCGTGCGTGCGTGCGTGCGTGCGTGCGTGCGTGCGTGCGTGCGTGCGTGTGTGTGTGTGTGTGTGTGTGTGGTCAGACCTCCTCCATAGCTAAGTTCACCATCGATGGTCACAGTGGGATCCTCAGAGTTAAACCAGGAGAGACGTTGGATTATGAAACCACACCAACACATTTTGTGACTGTAGTTGCAAAGGTGAGAAGTTTCCATTTGTTTGAATATTTAACTTATTACATTCTTCTTTCAGATGTTTGTTAAGAGACCAGTATAGAATAAACACAGGTTCAATTTATCTAAATTCAACTCAGTCTAGATATAAAATCAGCAAACATCACAGTTTGTCTATTAATCTGTTTTTTTCTGCGATGTCTAAAATGAATCTGTCAGAAGGTGATGATCTCCTGTTGAAAGCGTTGCTTCTAACGAACCTCAGTCTGTGAATAATAATAGTTTGACGGTAACGATGATCAGCTTTTTATAACTGTAGGTTGTTCTGTGGAGATACCACTGTTTAATCTTTGAAGAATTCTGAATAATAATGAGCATAAATCACTGATAGCAACTGAAACACCTTCAATATGTATTTCTGTTATAGTTTAAGTATAAATGTATTTTTATGTAAGTTAATGTTCCAAAGCTTCACTCCATAAACACATTGTTGTAGTGAAATGTTTGAGTGATACGGGTTTGATTCCCTGGGTGAGAAAATGTTCTATGCAGCATGTTCTCCCTGTGCTTGTGTGGGATTTATTGGTTGATTGAAGAAATCTGTAAATTATTCGTAGAAATGAACGTGGACGTGTGAATGGTTATGGGCGTGGCCTTGTTTGTAGCGTAAATGTGTTTGTCTGTTTGTTCCC